>NW_021680679.1:956910-1111001 GCF_001412515.2 Diachasma alloeum | reverse complement strand
CCTTAAAACCTATAATTTGGGTCCCTTATAGGCAGATGGACGGCTCAGAGGTGCGTTTTTCCACTTCCTACACCCTATACAAGATAAATAAAATTATTTTTTGTTGCGATTTGGTTTTTCGCGATTATCTCGGAAACTATGAGAGATAGAGCCTTAAAACCTATTCCATTCGATTCCNAAGATAAATTAAAATAATTTTTTTTTGCGATTTCGTTTTTCGCGATTATCTCGGAAACTATGAGAGATAGAGCCTTAAAACCTATAATTTGGGTCCCTTATAGGCAGATGGACGGCTCAGAGGTGCGTTTTTCCACTTCCTACACCCTATACAAGATAAATAAAATTATTTTTTGTTGCGATTTCGTTTTTCGCGATTATCTCGGAAACTATGAGTGATAGAGCCTTAAAACCTATCATTTGGATTCCCTACAGGCAGATGGACGCCTCAGAATTGCGTTTTTCCTCTTCCGTGATTTTAGAAGGGGGTAAAGTATTGAAAGGGTTGATAAATGGAATGGAAAAATATAGTACATACAAGTACTATCCATGCTGAATCCTTGCTCATGAAAATTTTTTCCGTACCTTCATTTCCGACGCTGCACGATTTTTCCCGCACCTCCTACGTCTAGGGGTGCGGGGTACAAATGAAAATGAATGTAGTACATTCTGGTATTCACTGAGTACACTCGATACTATAAGAATGACAATCGATTTATCANATTACGTCTAGTGGTGCCTGGTAAAAACGAAAATGAATGTGGTACGTTCAGGTACTTACTGAGTACAATGGATACTATAATAAAAAAATCGATTTATCAAACTTCGACTCCAAATTCACACAGCTACCCTAAGCTGATCACAAAGAGGGATAATTGTTTTTCAATTGAAAAATAAACTTATTCCTTTTCATGCACAGTTCAATCCGTCATAAATATTTCAAAAAAAGTCAAATGTCCGTTTTACCCTACCGTCCCCTATTCAGTTGCCGTAACAAAAAAATTAGAAACTTAAATTTGAGCTATTGCAAGTCTTCTATTCCGAAGCAAAAGTCATTAATAAATCATTCAAGTTCCCTATTTGTCCTCCACTGCCACCCACAGCTCACCAAAAGACTAATACCTCTTCATTCTCCTTTCCAGAAGCTGGAAAAAACTCAAAGAAGACCAGTGACATCAAAGAAGAGTCGATGATCAATAAAAGTCTCCAATTGATCGGAGAGGCCTACATCTCTGACGACTCCCAGGAGGTCGTCTCAGAAGAGGAGACTGAGAAGACCCCCAAGGTGGTGTTCTCCTGCAAGCCTTTAGTAGACAAACATAGCAGTGAGCCCCAGGAGGACCCCACGTACTTCATCGAAGCTCCACTTGTGCCTCACGAGACTGAACCCAAAGAGAGTCCTAAACCTACCCCAACGACACCAGAAATAACAAGTGCACCTGCAGAAGCTCTTCCTGAAAATTCTGATTCACCAGCAGTAGTTCCAGATGTTGCCAGCAATCAGGAGGATAATCCCCGGGGAAAAGTGTCAGAATGTCCAGTGGATGAGGTTTCAGAGACTCCGTCAGGGGCATTACCTCCTGGGCATTGTCCCCAACCTCTTCCAGGGATCGATCAAAATGTTGCAGAAGCTAAAGTAGAATCTAAAGTAGAATCCCCTTCATTAACATCAGAAAATCCAATCGAAACCCCTGATAATCCCGAAGCAATCGAGTCTGAAACCCTAACAGATCTACCTATAGTCGAAAATAATGAGGCTGAGGGGCCAGAAGCACCTGTTGCAGCTCCTCCCCTCGAAGTCCCAAAACCATCCCCCAAAGAAATGCAAGTAGATTCTCCCCAGGAAATTCCAGAGCCCGAGGAACTGAAAACAGAGTCTGAACCAATGGAAATCACAGAAGAGGCACCTGGTGACTCTCCAGGAGAAGATGAACCTGACAAGAGTCAGGATTTCGTTGACCAGTTGGTGAAAGAGATTCCCCCCTCGTCAGAAAGAATTCTCAACGATGGGATTATTGAGCAAGAGAAAATCCCAGAAGTGGAGCCAGCAGTGGAAATTGATTCTGATGTTAATTCTTTAAGAGATCAGCAGACAGAGGCATCGCGAGATGTTGAATTAGAGGCTGAGGGGATGGAGGTGGAGGAGCAGGCAGAGGCACCTGCTGAAACTCTGACTGAAATAATAGAAGAGTTGACTCGAGTTGAGAAAGAGAAAGAGGAAATGGAGGAGGAATTGGTTCCTGGTACTAAAGAAGAAGAAGAAATTGAAGAGGAATTGGTTGTACCAACTCCTAAAGAAAAAGAAGGAATTGAAAAGGAATTGGTTGCACCAACTCCTAAAGAAGAGGAAGGAATTGCAGAGGAGTCGGCTCCATCAATTCTTAAAGAAAAAGAAGAAATTGAAGAATTGGTTTCACCAATTCCTAAAACAGAAGAAATTACGAAGGAATTGGTTCCATCAACTCCTAAAGAAGAAGAAATTACAGAGGAATTGGTTCCACCAGCCCCTGAAGAGGAGGATCCACCGCATGAAGAATCTCCCAGGAGTCCAGTAATCCTGAAAGAAGCTGCTGTCGACGATAAATCAACTTCTGAACCAGTTCCACCTCGGATT
Source organism: Diachasma alloeum (assembly GCF_001412515.2). Lineage (NCBI taxonomy): Eukaryota > Metazoa > Arthropoda > Insecta > Hymenoptera > Braconidae > Diachasma > Diachasma alloeum. The sequence continues at coordinate 1,108,390 of NW_021680679.1, read as the reverse complement.
GAAGAAGAAAAACCTGTGGAAGAATCTCCTGCAGTTGAAGAAGCACATAAATCCCCGAAGAATCTGCTTGATGAGTCTGATCCTCTGAATGAACAACTAGAGTCCAAAGCTCTTGGAGATGAGTCCACCCCAGAAGTTCCTGATGTTAAAGAGATGCCAGAAGCTCAAGAGTCTCGCCCAGAAGCTCCCCAAGAAGATCTTAAAACTCCTGAAACTGATGTTGATCTCCAAGAATTCCAAGACAAAAATTCCGAGATTCTGGAGGAAAAGGCTGACGTTGCAGCCTCAGAGCCTGAAGAAACAATCCCAGAAAAATTCGAGAACGCTCATAGCCCCCAGGAGATACCCAAAGCAATCCCCGAAGTTACAGAACATATTTCCGACGTCCCCAAGTCCCCAAAAGAAGCCCCAGAGGACCTCCACCCAGAGAAGTCTCCCTCCTCTCCAGAAACCGATGAAACTCCTCCCCTCCTCGACAAAACTCCCGATTCCCCACCAGAATCCCCTCCTGAGGCTGCCTCCAGGCCCTCAGAAATGCCCCAAAATACCGAAGACATCGAGCTCTCGACAGCTGTTCCAGAGCCCGAGCCCCAGGATGACCTCTTCGAAGGCGTGATAGAGGCTTTCGACGACGTCCCAGTGATGCCCGAGGAAATCGACGAGGAAAATCTCGCAGATGATTTACCAAAGTCCCCAGACTCTGCTGAGGACCTGGAGCAAGAACTGATGTCCCTAGATTCCCCAATGAAGCACGTTGAGAGGACCTTCAACCTGGACCAGCAGGAGAAAATGGACATTCCAGATGAGCTTTTGGCAGGCCTTCCTGGAGACATCGACCCTCTGGCCTCGAACCCAGAGATATCAGAGCTGGAGTGTGCTGTCAAGTTCCTACAGGAGTCCGAGGTGCAGGAGATTGTGTCTCCCCTGGTGCTCTCCCCCAAACTCGACGATCACATCGAGGACTCAGGTGAGCCTGACCAGTCGTTCCCCCCTGAGGATGATCCAGGCGAACTGGAAGCCGAATTGGACGAAATTATAACAGATCCAATAGCTATTTCCGAGGCAGAGATAATATCGGAGGCAGCCAAGCTGGAGAGCGAGAGGAAGCTGAAGGAGGAGGCGAGGGTCTCCACGAAGTCATCAAACCCTGCAAGAGAAGAAGAAGAAAAAATTGAGGAGAAGCCTGTGGAGGAATTCCCAGAGGACCCGAAGGTCGAGTCAAAATCAGTGGAGCCTGTGCTCCAGAAATCCACTGGAAACCTCCCAAAAATATCAATCCTCGAAGAGCGTTTGAGGGAGCCCCCGAAGATCGAGATCCCCCTGGCAGAGCCCAGGATCGACACCCCAACCACCCCAAAAACAAGTCTCCTGATCCAGCGAGACCAGAAATCCACCTGTAAGATGCTGGACTCCCCGAAGTCTCGTGACGAGTCGAAAGCAGTGGAGACAGCTCGAAAGGAGCACGATAAACACGAGATCGAGAACATAGGCTCGCCCAGGATAATTCTGAAGATAGCAAAGTCAGCTATAGCCGACTGTGCAGAGCCGAGATCACCGAAGAGTCCGAAGATCCGTTCAGCTGCGAATTCCCCAAACCCAGAGGACAGCCCGGGGCAAAAACTGGGAAAAATCAGAATGAAGTTATCGAGGAGTGGACATCCCTCGATCATCTCCAACGAGACGACTGACGAAGTTCAGAGGACGGAGTCGTCCTCTCTCTCGCCCCTGGGAATGAAGATTAAACTGTCGAAGTCAGGTGATGCTTCAATCGTTCAGCCAGAGAAATTCGATCTCCCAGAGGACAGGAGGCTTGATTCCCCCCTGGGGATGAAGATAAAGCTCTCTAAATCAGGTGAGGCACCCCCTGATGACAGACGAGTTGATTCCCCCCTGGGAATGAAGATAAAGCTCTCTAAATCAGGGGAAGCCCCTTCGATCGTTCCACAGGACTTCAAAGACCTGCAGAAGCACAAAATCGATGTGCAGCAGTCGCCGAAGCGAACGGATTCTCCCCTGGGGATGAAGTTCAAGCTCTCGAGGACAGGTGACGCCTCGATAATCCAGCAGATTGATAAAGTCGAGGATGAGCCCAGGGAGATATCCCCGGAGACTCAGAGAAGAACAGAATCCCCTCTGGGGGTGAAGATAAAGCTCTTGAAGGGTGGAGACGCCTCGATAGTTCCATCAGACCTCGAGGAGGAGTCGAAGCGGACGGACTCCCCCCTGGGGATGAAGATGAAGATATCCAAGAAGAGTGGGGCCTCAATCCTGGACCCCCCAGCCTCGGAGAGCCCTAAGGACAAGCTGGAGGTGCCAGATCTGCCTCCTCGACGCACGGAATCCCCACTGGGGATGAAGATAAAGCTCTCAAAGTCCGGTGACGCGTCGATAATTCATCCTGAGGTGGTAGAGGAGTCCAATCAGGAGAAGGCCAAAGCAGAAGGGCCTCAGGTGTCTCCAACGGTCCCTGAAGCCTTCGCTTCCTCAATCGGAATGAAGATAAAACTGTCGAAAACAGGTGATGCCACCATCATTCATCCTGATAAGGACGACATCGAGGTGACCCTGGACTCTCGCAAGACAGACTCCCCCATTGGTGTGAAGATCAAACTCTCCAAGAGTGGGGATGCTTCTATCATCCAGGCACCACTGGAGAACGAGGGGAAATCGATGCAGAAGTCGCCGGACACTTCGGGAATTGAGTCTATGAAGATTAAGCTGTCGAGGAAGGGGCATCACACGATTGTCACCAGTGATGCTGAGCATAAATCCAAGGAACCACCTGAGGTTTCTGAAGTGACTATTGAATCGATAGTGAACAAGCCCGCAGAGCACGAGTCGCTGAAGCGAAGGGAGCCAGCTGTGGCTCCTGTTGAGGTGAAAAAGTACAAGTTGGAGGCCAAACTCTCCCACATTCTTCCAGACGTGACGATCCAGCCAGTCGCTCCTAGGGAGCACAAACCCCAGTCGTCGGGAGCGTCAGCCATCAGCAGACAGCAGATGAACGTCATCAGTCGAGAGATCAGCATCACTCAGGTGCGCTCGCTGGCTGAGGGCTTCAATCAAGTTATTGAGAACGATTCTGAGGATGTGGAGATTATTGAGCCACACCCAGAGCTCATTATAGTGAATGAGAACTCGAATTCGAGTCAGGATGTCATGATAATTGACGAGGTGCCAGCGCTGAGGGTTCCAGAGGTCAAGATCCCGAAGAAGAGGGGGAGACCCAGGAGAATTGGACTGCCTGTGGTGGAGGTTGTCCCTCAGGATCCGCTGGCCCTCGACGAACCGGTGAGCTCTGTTGAACCGAAGGAGAACGAGAGGCCTAAGAGGACCTGCAGTCGTCAGAAGAGTTATGCTCCACCCAAGAGGGGCCGGGGACGGGGCAGGGGGAAGAGGAAACTCGATAGGACGGACTATCTCGGCGCCAAGAAGCCCAGGATTGAGCAGAATCTCAGCATCATCGAGAGCAGAACCACTGCGTTGATCAATTTAGATGATGAGATTGCGTCTGAAAATTCATCGGAGCTTTACAAGGTTCTGAGCCATCCGCTGAAGGAACAGGGACTCGAGGTGGAGGCTTTGGAGATGGATGCTCGAGCTCCACTGGAGGATCTCGGGGACAAGGGAAAGATGGAGGAGGGGAAGGAGGGGAAGGAGACCTTTGGCGCTCCTGATAGCCAGAACTGGCTCACGCCTAGCTCCAAGAAGATTCTCGAGGGGAGGAGCGATATTTCTACGGTGCAGGTTATCGATGAGGAGACCAGGATGAGTGCTGAGTCATTTTCGAGGTCACAGACACCTGCTAGGAGCATCTCCGCACATGGTGAGGGTTTTTTTTTTAGTAGTGGTGGGGCACGATTTGAACAGATGGGCTAATGGAGGCTTGCTCCCCGGAAAATCGTTCCTTGTAAAATTTATTTCGGGAAAATTGTCCCCCAAAAACAAAAGTTACGTTAAAAAACTGGAAAAAATAGTCTCAGAATGAAAAAAAAAATCTCCCTTTCACAGGTTTGAAATTATGGAGAATATTAGGATCACAATGACATCAAAATCAACATGGAATAAGTTAAATTTATCAGATACTAATTCAGATGAAGGCAAGTAAATGAATTGCAAAATCGAGCAGAAAGGAAAAATAAAAATAATGTATGGGAAATATGGGGAACATTGTTCGGGGAAACAATTTTTTAGGGCACGATTTTTCGAATAAAAAAATAACATAGAAATTTAAATTTTAATAAAATAGAGATTTTCCGAATCGAAAAATAAAAATAACAATTTTCCGATGAACTGGTATCCTAGAACTTTAATGGAGAATTCTAGGAGAACTGTAGTGATATTTTATTGGCAATTCCATTTGTGTTTTGAGTTGATTAAATTTCGCTGTGAATTTTTCAGTAGATATTTGATTGGAAAAGGCAATAGATGTTGATTTTTCCGTCCAATTTATTTTGTTCGGATTGATTTATAAGAATTTTTGGTGAATAATTTTAGAATTTCCATAGACAAAATGTCATGAGATTAATTCATTCAGAAAAATAAAATCCTATTGAATTTTTTTCTGTCAAATGTTTATTGAAAAATGGAAAACTAAAGTTGCGTGATTTTTTCATCGCATTTTGTTAGAATTCTCATGGAACTCCAATAAAATTCCTATACAATAGAAAAGGAATAGAATTCCTTGAGAAATTACAATTCATAATTTCCAATTGTGAACACAATTTTATAAAAACAAGGCCTTCTCACATTTTTCAATATTTTTTAATTAAATTTTTCTATACTGATTATTGAAAAATTAAATACCAAAATTTAGAATTTCTGTAGATAAAATAACATGAGATTAATTCATACAGAAAAATAAAAATCTAATTAATTTTTTTCTGTCAAATATTTATTAAAAAATTAAATACGAAAGTTGCGAAATGCAATAGAATTATTGGATAATTTAAAAATAAAAAACACGTTATCCAGCTTTAAAAATTATGCAACTTTGGTATTTAATTTTCCAATAGAATTTCTGTTCAATTTGTGTATAAAACCAAGACATTTCTTCTCACACGTTTAAACTATATCTTCCCATACACGACCCTAACAATTAAACTAAAAAAAACTCAACCATTTACGCTCGTCCACCGAATATCCCCATCCATCCAAATTCAAAAACTCTTCAAGTGACATTAAACTCCACCGAACTCCCTAATATCCCTATTGGTAAGTCTCCAACCGAGACATCTAAAAATACACATTCACCCGTCCGATATACACGGTGCTGCGCGGCTCGCAGACGTATACCTGTCCCCCTCAGCCAAAAACCTCCGAATCCCCCAAAACTTCCCTAAACAAAGTCCTTCATTTTCACAGCTGGTGAGCCAATAGTCAACGAGGAGTCCCAGGGTAGTGTCTTGAGCACAGCGACAACTGAATCCGAAAAGGTCAAGGTGAAAAATCGCAGAATGGAGATTAACTTTGACCCAGACGAGGGTCCCTTCACAGTTGAAAAAATAGCTGAGTACGAGTGGCCAGTTGATCGTAAAGGTGACACCTTCATGATTCAAGAGCAGATATCCCAGTACCTTGGAGTTAAATCCTTCAAACGAAAGTATCCAGACTTGAAGAGACGAATGGTGGACATGGAGGAGAGAAATCATTTACGAGAGAACGGTCTCGTCAGTGAATCCATGTGCGACATGGGTCTAACTGCTGTCTGCAGCTCCGAGGTACTCGACATAATGTGCAGTGATTTTCCGGATCAGTACGAGGAGTACAGAAAGCACATGAGGGAAAAGCAGATTAAGGAGCACTCGAAGAAGCAGAAGGAGTTGACAGCTGCTGCCAATGCTGAGAAGAATAGAATTGATCTGGCTGAGATGGCTGTGCAGTCGGCGCTGTCCTGGAATGTGGGCTTCAACAAGGCGAGGAAGGAGTCCAGAAAGTGCAGTTTAGATCTCCAGACGTTCACCATTCATGTGCCCAAGAAGCAGCAGAAGGTCGAGAACAACACGAGCATCAGTCATTATCCAGTTGCACTGATTCCTGGACAGTACACGGATTATTACAGGGAGTATACACCAGCTGAGCTGAGGTATTACCCTCTCAATACTGTTCTGTATGGCCCCATGAGGCCCAACGAGAGGAAATTCGACAGCCAGTCTGAGGGCTCACAGAGTGACAGCGACAGTGACTCCTCCTCGGACGATTCCAGCTCATCCAGCAGTGATGGCACTCAGGACACTGAGGGCTCACAGTCCACCATGGACGATGTTGATATTGAATTGTCCAATCAGAAGGACAAGTCACTCAAGTGCAAAATGTGCTTGAAGAATTTGAACAAGTTCAATAAACCCGAGGTGCAGATACAGTGTGGCACTTGCAATGGGTATGTTCATCCTTCCTGCATTGATCTCACACTCGATATGGTACCCCATATTCAGGGGTATGCCTGGCAGTGCACTGACTGCAAAACCTGCGCTCAGTGCCATGATCCTGCTGATGAGGACAAGATGCTGTTCTGTGATATGTGTGATAGAGGGTAAATATTTTTTTCGTTTCGAGGGGATGATTTGTCATGGTTTGAATTGGAGTTTTGGATTTTTGGGGTTATATTTTGGGTTATATTCAAAAAATCCCAAAATGCAATTTATGTAATTTTTAATTTTATTTTTTTTCTATTTTTTTTTAATTCAATTTTATTGGAGTTTTTATTCAATTGATTTTTTTTTAATGAAAGTATTGTTGAGCCCTATCCATCGAGTTTATATGAAATTTAAGCCATATTTTTTATTTTTAGATTTATCGAATTGAAAAAAAAATTGGTTGTTCCATGATAATTCAAAAAATATTCTGAATTCATTGAATGAGAGCTTGAAAAAATTGTTTGGATGTCTCTGTGACGGAGTTTGAAGATGAAGGCGATAGGAATAATCGTCGATTTAATTGATAGAGTAATCAAGTTTTTTAATTTATTTTTTGTCAAATGTGCAGCCACTGCATAAATTTCAATAGAAATTCAGTAATTTTAACTTTTATTTCAGTTCTAAATTCAATTATATTTCAAGAGAAAATCAATGGCGATCCAGTATAATTTTAATAGAAATTTCAATTTCAATTAAAATTATATGAATAAAATGTTATAATTATATTGAAAGAATTGGAATTTAACTTACTAGTGGGATTCTAACGAATGCCAATTTTAAAAAATGCTAGATTTTACCAACAATCCGATGAAATTTCAGAACAAATCACCTGGAAATCCAACATAATTCCTAAACAAAATTTTCAATTAGCTTTCTCCATAAATCTTAACTCTCAAAATTACTCTGGACCAATTTGTAATGATTCCTGATGTATTTTTCATGCTAGCTATCACATATACTGCGTGGGTCTTCGAAGGGTTCCACAAGGACGGTGGCACTGCCAGGAGTGCGCCATGTGTGCAAGTTGTGGGTCTCGAGAGCCTGGAGGTATGGTATGTGCAGACAGAAACAGTGTGGCCCAGTGGCAACACGAGTACAAAAAAGGGGACAAAAACACCAGAATTTACGTTTCTACGCTCTGTGTGCCTTGCTCAAAGTGAGTAATCATTGATATTCCTCATCGCTAATTATTAATATCCCTTGTAATCATCTAATGTGCCAGTTGATCCTCACTAGTGAAATCATCATCACGGTGTGAAAGATTCTGTCATCGAGGCTTTTTTTTCCATTGCTTTTTAAGATTAACAGAAATGTCGAGTTGTGCTGGACTTATAAAATTAAGGATATCCAAGGATTTTTTGCAGTTTGGTACAGACCGCAGTGTATATTTAATCCTTTTCCATCATCAAAAAAATAATAAAATTCTGAATTTTCATATATTTGTTACGATTGTGAACCAATGATTTTTATGGTGGAATATTTATTGTTTATAAATTTTCAAAATTGCAAAAAATACAATTTTTCAATTATTTCATCAATCTTCCTCCAAAAGTAAACTTTCAATTTTTTTTCCATATTTTTAAGATGTTTTCTGACGGTTTAATATCGAGATTTAAATTCAGACCTGCGATGTTTAAATGATAAAATCATTGTAAAATGTGCGCAAACTTTGACTAGAGATGTAGAAAGACATTTCTCTGGAGAAAAAATAGCTAAAGTACTTGGATATCCTTAAAGCCTGAGAGTTATTTCCTCTGGGTTTATGAATATGATGTGCTAACTTATGTGAGACTGTGAGATTTGGTCAAAATAATGATTAGGGCTTTTCACTAACTCATTAATCATTTATCACGTTAATAAGGCTGTGGAGGAAGGGTCGTTATTGCCCTCATTGCAGTCGATGTCATACTGCACCAAGGCTCGACCTGGAAGAAAACCTTGTGCACTGCAGTGCATGCGACAAATATCTGCACTTAGGTATACTTATATCCATCATCATTAGAGTTCAGAGATAGACTGCAAATTTTCACCTAGAATGCATGCTTTATTCCTCACTCGATGATTTTTCATTTTAGGTGATTGGTATTTCTGTCATTAATTTTTAGTTAATACGTACGAAAAAAATTCGATTGGAATGACATGAAGCGAGTGAATATATTTTTGCTCATAAATTTGCAATTTGCTTCCGAATGGATTCTCTTTTTTTCATTGTTATTTTACTATTCTCTTCTTCTATTATCAAATGAAATGTTATCAAAATTTTGCGTAGCATTTCGTTTTGTCAAATAATTTTACATTCAGACCGTCTTAAGACTCGAATTCGTTTTTAGTCCGGATTTAGCCAGAGTTTAACTCAGGTTGTGTCAGAAGTTAGTCGGGACCATGAATCAGTATGAATAAGTATTCAACATAATAGACTGGTACCTGAGTTTAATAGAGATAAAGATTTTGATATAAAAAGCTCATGACGGTATTGTGTAACTTGATAAGCAATGATACTGTTCTCACAATTTTTCAACTTGATTAAGAAGGCATTTAAATATACTTTTCAAGCCCTGATTCAATTGCTATTACTGATGGTTCTTTCAGTAATCATGAAAAAACCGATTTTCTCTTTCAAATCGCATAAACAATGTGCTGTAACAACAACGAATTGTGCGACCCCCATCATATTCTGTTAGAATCAAGAGGGTATTGGTATCAATTTTTTAGTCAACACTAATTCCATTTTGATGACAATTTTTTGAGGGGTTGTTGAAAAATCTATTTTTAGAAAAATATCAATTTTTTCAAATCTGTATGAAAAATTTAATTTTAATTGGTGTCAATGAATAGAGGTTAAGTTAATTAAAGTCTACATTCATGTACAAATTCGTAAAATTCGATTGATCCTTTATAAGAAAATTTCGAAAAAACAATTTGAAAACTTAAATTTGAGTGATTACAAAACTTCCATTCAAAAGCGAAAAAAGTGCTGTTTTTTCATAAAAATTTTTCGTACGTGATATCATGGACTATTTTCCACTATAATTAAGGGTTTAGCCATGAATTTTGTGTTTGTCATGTTAGAAAAATAATATCCGATCTTTCGAATAAAACAACGAAAAAATATTCAATTTCTCCACAGACTGTTTGGAGAGCAAGGATCTGATAATAAATCGGAAAAATTACCAGTGTGATTACTGCATACTGAGCCGACAGCAGATGGGAAAATCTTTGGTATCCAAAGCTTTCAAGTGAAGACCAGAAAAGACAACCATATGTAATTAGTTTTCGTCTGTGTCTCAAAGGCTGTTGATTCATTACTTGTTGTATTTTTTAAATCTATTTTCCACACTGGCTGAAGATATTTTGATTAGTATTGAAGACGTCCATCATTGTTATTTATCAGACTAGCCAATGATTTCACATTGAGTGATGATTATCGTTTCATTTTTACATGTCTCGCACGATCAATCAAATCCTCCATTGAACATACATTAATTATTTTCTATTTTGTAAGAGAGTTCATGCGTACATTCACTAGAATTAAGAATTCAATAAATGATTGTGACATTTGGAAAGATAATAATGCAGACAACTTCTTCAAAATATATCTCGTTTTATTTTCACATAATGTTTTCTCACAACATGCTTATAATCCTGGCATTGGTGTGTTTTAGTTTGAATCGAATGTGAACTGCCCTCGAATATTCACTGTTCATTCTTTTCCGAGAGTTCATTATCGTTTTTGTTTTCAACTTGAAAAAAATCTTTCGATTCAATCGTGAGGTTCAATGGCATGATCACGACGATCAGTTAATCATCTCTGGGGAAATGATCCTGATATTGTCTCGGGTTGAAATACATTTCCAAATGATGCCATTTTTAGATAATGAACTTGCAGTATTTTTTATTCAAGTCCTCGTGGATAAAAAAATAAAATAAAGAAAGTATTGTGAAATGTTGAGCAAAAAATAACGATTCCAAGTCCCAACAAAATGATGTTTTGCTGATTCACGTGTGATTTTATTCTTGACTAGTCGAAAAGGAAAGGGGAATTTTTTCCATTTCCTTGGGAGAGACGAGTCTCCTGGACTGATCGAGTGAAGTTTATTCGAGGCCCCCAAGATAATTAAATCGTCCCAGCAATTGGCATTTTTAACAAAACAAAAATACAAACATATTGAAATATGAGTTTTTGTTCTTGTCTCCTATTTAAATTCCTTTGTGTAAATAATTAATAATTGACCAGTTTATTATTTCTTTTGCGCGAATAAGAAAATCTCAAGGGAGTAATGATATTACTCGTGTCTGACCCCACACACGGACAAGAAGGTACTGAAATTATGCAAATGTGTTGTTGGTACGATTGTTGGAACCAAGTTACGATTTGAAAAATTATCGAGAACCCTTCGAATCATGCTGGGCCCCGGTGAATTAGCAGCTTTGTAAAAAATACGTAAATTACAGGTTGGATTTTCACTCTTCGAGTCTTTAGTTAATTTAGCGAGGAGATACTCGAAGGCCTCAGTTAGCTCGTCATCCGTTAATTCAGATGAATTTAACGATGTTTCGGTTGCCAAGTTTCCAGTCGAATTGGACGACCCTGGAAAATACGTTGACATGGGATATTTATCATTAGTTTACGTCATTTTCCGGGTGTATATTGGAACTTTTGGATTATTTATTTCGGTGGTTAAGGAGAAACTTTAATGCATTTCAATTGAACGTTATGATGGGAGTTCAATCAGGAAGAGATGATTCAATGAACTGTGGGTCTTATCATTTTTACAACGTGCATTTTTACCTTTATAAGCATATCCAAGTATTTTTTAAATTTGTCAATGAAATTGCGTGAGAACAATTTGAAAAAAATCACGAATATTTAGCGTTATTCAAAGTACATTTTGCACAGAATCATTATTTTTTTTAACAATCGGTGCATATGAATAAATAAATAATTGAAATTGTTTAAACTTTCGGAAACCTCATTTTTTCAGGCATGAAATCTATTTCTGGCAAAATTCTGAATATGAATAAATTTGTTACGATTGTTTATAAATTATTTATAGAACGCTCGGAATTTTAAAAAACTGTCATTCTTAAATTATTTCATCAATCTTTCTCCAAAAGTCAACTTTCTAATTTTTCTTCAGATTTTTAAAATGCTTTCTAACGGTTCAATATCCAGATTTAAATTCAAACCTGCAAAATTTAAACAAGCCATTCCGGAATGACAATATCTCTCATAAAGTAATCATCATCGTCATTGTTCTATTTAAAAAATCATTTCTTGTCATGCAATTAAAAAATTTCAAAATAAAATTACATGTCTCATTCTCAAAAATGGTCAACAAGAAAAGTTTCCCCATCACCATTAATTTATAAACCCAAAATACTCACTCGTCGACAAGTAACAAACTATCGCCGAAACATCATTCTCGTAATTCCACCTTCTCCGTATTGCCACTTTGAAATTCCCCACACACCTCCCAGTTTCTTCATCTAAACAAAAATTTATCATGAATCAATATTTCCACATAACTTTAAGGCAAATAAATATGGAGGACCAGAGGACTCAATAATGAACAGAAAAATCGCGAGATAAATCATGAAATAAATATAAGAAAAAACTCACATTCAAATCTATTGTTATCCCTATGTGCCCAAACCCACCACTCGACGTGGGCGTTGCGGGGCAGCTGAGGTACAACGATGTAATCAACAATGGCATTATTGGTTCGTTTCTCCCACTCCTTCCTGGCCTCTGCGATATAACTGTGATGCGTCAAGAAGCAAATCCCCTGAACAATATCTCTCAACTGTGTCGACGAGTCCATCGCATTGACAATGCGATTTATGTGTCTGAGGGTCAGGCGACACTGTCTCTTGATATTCATATCAAGGAGTGATAAATTACCAGGTACCATGGGTATTTGTCCGGCTACGGCTATTATGTGTCCGATCTATCGAGGCAATGAAAAAAACAAAAAATATATTATGATTCTTTTTCAAAATTCGAATGGAATTTTCTTCTGATATTCTATTCTATAATTTTTTTTCATGTATTTTTTTTTCAATTGTTCGTTATAAAACTTAAGAAAAAAAATTGGAAAATTCATGCTCAAGCATTTTATTCTAGACATTGGGATAAGGTTTATCCCAAGACAATACCACCCAAAAAATTAGTCCCTATGGATTTTCTGAAAAAAAAATTTCATGCTGATGAGTTTAACACTTCAGTTTTAATGCGAAAAAATAGGCAAAAATTGAGTTTTTATGTTTTTATGCATCAAAAAGAGGTTTCGGAGGAATCAAATTTTCAGAAATGTCCTCATGCATAATATGTATGCAAATCTAACTAGCTGAATTGAAAATTTTCAAAAATTAGTGATTTTTCGAATTATTTATTCCGAGCATAATGAGAAAAATGATGACAAAAATCTTTAAAAAAATCATACCTGAATGATTCATTATGTACCTCAATTTCTTAATAATTTCGAAACACAAAAATTGAAAAACCCACAAAATGAAGATTTTTAAAACTCCTCAGTTGTGAAGATTCCACCAGTGAAAAAAATCAAAACCTAATTTTTTCTTATATTTTCACCTGAGAACTGAAGTGGTAAACTCATCAGCCTCCCCTTAATGAAAAATTGCACGACGAAATTGCACAATTTTAACAGAAATTGGCAAAAACTTAATTTCTCGTAAGAATTCAAAATACTTTTCCATAGTGGATTTTAATTCAAATTACCTTCTCGTCTACGAACTACATTATTTTCGTATTATCGTCCGGAATTTCGAAAATTCTGGATGTACCAATGAAAACCCAATAATGAAAATTGTCTTGATGAATCAAAGAAGAAAAAAATTACCCGAACAGCTTGTGAATAAGGTCCGATGCTGGCAGGTGACCAATGGCTGATACTCTGCACATGCATCGTGTGCTTCTTCAAGACCCTCTCATCATCATTCTGATGGATTCCCTTGTAGGCCAGTGCATCGATAATTACAGGTACATTAATGGGACACTGTATACACACCCTAACTGGAGGATTCATATGTGGTAATCTCGTTGTGTAAACGTCATTAATTGTAGTGAACTGAGACAAGTCTTTGACGTACATCGTCACACCGACAAGATTCGTCATGTCAAGGCCCTCGTGCTCAACGAGATCTGAGGATAAATAGCGCCCCCAGAGTCATGGATCTTTGCTGTCATACAATGAGACAACGGGAAAATAATAATTCAAGTAAAGTTTACCTACTGCTTAATTTATCGAGTGCCTCTTCCACAGCTACTTTTGTATCACTGCCTTTTCCTATGATGCCACCGAACCAGTGCCATCCAGTCTTACTTCTATTGGCCATTGGAATATCTGGATAAACCTCATCATCGCACTTCGATTCTGTTGGACTAGGCGGACTAAAAGATCCTGAATTATAAAAATTACATGTTTTTTTTATTTAAATTTTTCGATGAATGTAGGTATTGTTGCTAATAAATTAGCAAGTTGCTTGCGAATCGGTTCTCTTTTTTAAAATTCATAATACAATCAATTGAAATGTCAGCAAAATTTCGGGTATTATTTCGTTCTGTCAAATAATTCTACATTCAGACCCTCTCAAGACTCGAATACGTTTTCAGTCCGGGTTTAGTCAACGTTCAATCCAGGTTTAATCAGTATATAGCCGGGATTTAATCAGGGTTTATTCAGGATTTAGCCAGAGTTTAACCCAGGTTCTGTCAGAAGTTAGTCGGGAGCATGATTCAATATGAATAAGTATTCAACATAATAGACTGGTACCTGAGTTTAATAGGGACAGATTTTTTGATATCAAAAGCTCATAACGGTATTGTGTAACTTGATAAGTAATGATGCTGTTCTCTCCATTTGTCAACTTGATTAAGAAGCCATTGAAATATACTTTTCAAGCCCTGATTTAATTGCTATTACTGATGATAATTCATTCAGTAATCATGAACAAACAATTTTCTCTTTCAAATCGCATAAATAATGTGCTGTAACTCAACAACGAATTGTGTGACCCCCATCATATTCTGATAGAATCAAGAGGGTATTGTTATCAATTTTTTGAGCCATGACTAATTCCATTTTGATGACAATTTTTCAAGTGATCGTTGAAAAATCGATTTTTAGAAAAACATCAATTTTTTGAATCTGTATGAAAAATTGAATTTTAATTGGCGTTAATGAATGGAGCTTATTAACGTGTGTATTAATAAAAAATACATGAAATTCAATTGATCCATTATAAGAAATTTTTGAAAAAAATGAATAAAAAAAGACCTCATACATTCGGACTTTTTAAACCATATTTAATTACCCTAACACGAAAAATTGGAAACAAGGATATCCAAGTACTTTGGCTATTTTTTCCCCAGTGAAATGCTTTTCTACTTTTGTAGTCGCACATCAGAGCTTTTATTTGAGCCCCATTTGACCCGAAATTTTCGGACATTTTACAATGATTTTACTCTTCAAACTTTGCAGAGCTGAAATAATTTATAATTATAAACAATTAATTTGTTAATTAAATAAAAGATGCAACAATTTATAAACAATTAATTTCCCACCATAAAACTCATTTGTTCGGAATCGTAACAAATTTATTCGTATTCATAATTTTATCAGAATCCATTTCATGCCTAAAACCATAAGGTTTCCGAAAGTTTAAACAA
Organism: Diachasma alloeum; assembly: GCF_001412515.2. Taxonomy (NCBI): domain Eukaryota; kingdom Metazoa; phylum Arthropoda; class Insecta; order Hymenoptera; family Braconidae; genus Diachasma; species Diachasma alloeum. The sequence goes on along the minus strand of NW_021680679.1, from coordinate 1,093,285 downwards.
TGTCAATTATTTGTTCATAAACAACGAATGTTTAAAAAAATTAGAATTCTGTGCAAAATGTAATGTGAATGACACTGAATATTCACGATTACTTTTCAAATTTATCTCACGCAATTTAATTGACAAATTTGATGATTGAAAATGGCTGCATCTATAGTTTGTACCAAACTGTAAAAGATACTTGGACATCCCTAAATTTGAGGGATTACAGCTTCCATTCGACAGTAAAAATAAAGTATAAATTCACCAGAGTTTGATGACTTGAGGCTCTTGCTATCCCCATCAGTCTCATCATTCTCATTATCCGACAAGTTGCATCCGTCCTGCATCTCAGGACCAACAATCTCAGCAATATAATCATACGGTGTCTTCACCGGTATACTTTTAAGTCTCTCGTGGAGTGTGAGATTCTCCAAGTCCCCCTATCAAAATAATTCCCCCAAAATCATAATTATCGATGCATTGTGTAAATACGAATTCATTAATAAATAAACTCACAGCTTTATCTTGCAAATGTATTTTCTTAAAATTGAGATATCCAACTGGTGCTATTTTATCGTCAGAGTGTACCACGCTCTCATACTCGTCACTAAAAATTAAAAAAACATGCCAAAAGATAAAAGAAAAGTTGCACTCATTGCACACAAGTGGTGATGATTCTTTTATTTGTCTTGGGAGTGATAAAAGACTCACATGACGATGCTTTTGATAAATAGTGGGCAGTCTAGGGTAAATGTCTCGTACTCGCCGCCCTCTCCGCATACGTTTATCCCGTATCTATCGTTCTGGAGATAAAATGAGTGACCCATGATAATTCAAGTCTTTGTGTTTTCAATTTTACGAGTTTGCAGGCATGAATTTTTTTTTTGCTGACTTTCATCGAAAATTTTGGATTATTTTTGCATAAAACTCGTGGTATTGGGAATTTTATACAGAAATTTTCAGATTCTCGATAAGGAAATTTATTCTTTTTCTTTATTTTGTAATGAGAAATGAAAAAAACAGGATTAAAAACTTGAAAAAATTATGCTAAAATATGTCTACATAAAGAATCTCAAAGAATAATTCATATAAAAATTTCAAAAGCCATTGACACATCTTTATTCTAAAATATAAAAATAAATAATGGAATTTTCCAAGCTTGAACGAATGGAAAAATTATTTTTTTGTTGATTTCCATTGAAAATTATGAATTTTTTTACATAACTTTGTTATTTTGAAAATTGAAAAGTTGATAGATGCTAACTTTTGTAAAAAACTTATTGTATTGTGATTTTGATACAGAAATTTTTAGCTTCTCAATAAGAGAATTTATTTATTTTTCTTTGTTTTTCTAATGAGAATCAGAAAAAAACAAAAACTTATGCTAAAAAATCTAGATAAAAATCTCAAAGAAAGAAAATGCTTTTACAAAAAAATCAATAAAAACTACTGGAATTTCCTGCGTTTGGATGCACAAAAAAATCATTTTCTGCTGATTTCTTCAAAAAATTACGAAATTTTGCTGAGAAATTTGATAATATTAAAAGAATAAATGAGTCATTAGATATTGAATTTATTCAAATTATATTATAGCGATTGTTATACAAGAATTTTTTTTCTTTGATTTTTTTAAAAATCTCAGAGAATAACTCCTTCAGAAAAATAAGAAACCATCGGCTTTTTCCAAAAATTTCCCCAAAAAATTAGATTGTCTTCATACATTTGAAGTTCATCTCCACCCAAAAATTCATTTGAATGTGAAACGAATAAAATATCAGAAATTCCCTGGCTGATATATATTTTTTAACAGAAAGAAACCGTTGATAGCGCATCACCAGAAATAAACCTGCGAGAAGTAAGGGAATACCCGAAGGATTGGAAATATTCCAACTTTGAATTAACGTTTTGTCGTTGAATTCCGAGCCAACAAGTGCTCCTAAACCCTTAAGAGGCATAAAAATTCGCTAAGCCTTATTAATCTCTAGTGTTCAAACTCACCAGAATGCCGAGATTGTGCTGCATCTCAGAAATGCTCTTCCCCAGATGTTTGGGCTCAAGACCTTGACACGCGACTTTAATAATGACAGCATTGAGTGAGCACGCGATCATCTCCTTCAACAATTCGTCCTGATTCCTGCGCCACAGATATGCCAGCGATATCAATCCCAATCTGCTGCACCTGAAATAAAAATAAATGTTCAATTATTTCGATTTAACGAGTCACGATAAATACTTCATGAACAAATAATTACACATTTTCAACACGAATTCGCTGATAGTCACTCAAAATAGCACCGGATGCAACAGCATTGATGTTTTCCTTCTCCTAAGTGCAAAATATACTTTAAATAAATATAATCACGTATGAATAAACGATAAATCACGAGGTACGTTACCTTGACTTTAGCTAGAAGCCTGTACAAATCTTCCACTTCGTCGTCCTGAGTGGGTGAATAGTATTTTTCCCTCATGCATGATTTGCCGAAGGTCGGCTCTCTGTATAGTGGCAGACCCATGGCCTTACCCATGTACTCAACCCCCTGATGGCCAACAGTTTGATACATATATGAGTCCAGCTCATCTGGAAAGCATCGTCATTTCGGGAAATCACTATCAATGCATTTTTTCATCTCGTGATTTCGATAGAGAATTTCTATTGAAGAGAATTTCATTGAATTTCTATTGAACTTCTATTATTTTTACAGAAAAAATCAGGAAAATTTCATGTCTTGACTAAACTTTTTCTATTGAGACTTGTCTGTAGGAATTCCTCGACATGAATTTCACAAATTTATCCTACTCTATTTTTCTTTTTTTTTCATTAAAAAAATTAAACAAAACGAAAAAAATTTGAGCAGAGGGATTTCTATAGAAAGTATCCCAATATTTTTTTTTGAATGCGTTTCATAGAAAAATTGAATACTAATGATTTTTCCGATAGAATATTTTCCATTGAACATTTCTGTAAAAAAAATTCTGCGGATTTTTTTCAATAGAATCACCCAAACAAGTGAAAATTCAGTAGAAATCCAACAGAATTTTCTAGCGAATTCATCAGGTCTAAGACAAAATTTATAATAAAATTGTAATTATAATTATTATAATTATAATTGAAATTTATAAATTTATAATTAAATTTTTTTTCGTACGTTATCTACAAATTTTCAATAAGACCAGGACACCTAAAAAATCATTTGAAAGCTCATTCCCACCAATTTATAAGTCTCATAGAGCACGAAAACCATCTTATCCCTTCACTTTATGCCATACGTTTCAAATAAATAAACAAAAAATGTAAGGTAGATGTTTGGACCACTAATTACCTTTTCCAATGGGATATAAATTAGCCAATGCCACGACATCATGACCCGCAGCAACACACTGCATCAGGTTGAATATCGAGTCTTTACCACCACTAACAAGTGCCACAACCCTCATCGTGGATTATTACGGTTTTATCAGGTGGACAAGTACCTGACGACATACAATTTTATCGTGCAATCAATGTCTCGGGAGAAAATGGACATTTGATTTTCTTCAATTTTCAACGGAGTAGTTGATTGAACTCTCTTTGAATGGAAATACGATCGCATTTTAACACCAATTAAATGAGTTATTGGCAGTTAAGGAAAGATAAAAAAAATCTTCCTCATTCTCTCGAATTGCATTAATTAAGAGGTATAATCAATTTTCACTTAGGAATGAAGATGTTGAAAATGTTTAGCAGAATGTTAAAAATTTATGTTAATAGATGTTAAAAATGAAATGTTTACTCAATAAAATTACTAAATCTGAGGGATTTTCATTGCAGTTTCAACAAGTGAATGAGCTACTGACATTTCAAAAAATTCAAAATTGTTAATTAACTCATATAATTAATGACAATTCAAGAATGGCTTGTCAACATCAAGTGTGACAAGTGACATGAGAAAAAGACAAAACTCAACAAAACATTTACCCCAGAAAATCATTAAATTCAATTTATTTCATCCCAATTTCAAAACTATCTAAAAAATCCAATTTTCTCCTGGAATTTGACTGTCAGAGCAAAAAATAAACTTGACATTTCTTAATCATCCAACAAATTAATTGACTGAATTCAGTCTAAATTAGAAAATCGACAATTAAACGAGCTACCGACATTTTAAAAAATTCAAGTGTTAATTAACTCATATAATTAATGACAATTCAAGAATGGTTTGTCAACATCAAGTGTGACAAGTGACATGAGAAAAAGACAAAACTCAACAAAACATTTACCCCAGAAAATCATTAAATTCAATTTATTTCATCCCAATTTCAAAATTATTTAAAAAATCCAATTTTCTCCTGGAATTTGACTCTCAGTGCAAAAAATAAACTTGACGTTTCTTAATCATCCAACAAATTAATTGACTGAACTCAGTCTAAATTAGAAAAACGACAATTAAACGAGCTACCGACATTTAAAAAAATTCAAGTGTTAATTAACTCATATAATTAATGACAATTCAAGAATGGCGTTGTCAACGTCAAGTGTCATAAGTGACATGAGAAAAAGACAAAACTCAGCAAAACATTTACCCCAGAAAATCATGAAATTCAATTTATTCTCATCCCATTTTCAGAACTATCTAAAAACCCTAATTTTCTCCTGGACTTTAACTCTCAGAGCAGAAAGTAAACTCGATTTTTCTTCTCACCCAACAGATGAATTGATTAAACAAAAACATCACGAGATTTGCCCAACAATTACCCGATCCCCCGACACTCCAAAAAATTCAAAAAATGTTTATTCTCCCCTCCTCTCCCACGAAATTAACGACAATTTCGGAATGAAGTTGTTAACGTCAAGTGCCACAAATGCCATTAATAAATCACAACCCTCGGCATATATTTGGCCCCTATTGTTGTGTAAAAATAAAACCCACAAAAATGATCGAATCCGAGTGATTTTCCGGGTCCCTCCCAATTCCGCGATCCCAAAGAAACAATTCTCTCCAAAAATACAAACCGACGATCACCAGCCCAGAAGCCCCACCACCTCCGACAATTCGTCAAAAATTAAAAAAAAATTATGTTAAACCGCAGTACCCGATCACGAGTTTATTGTTGCCGAGAAACTACTGCCCCTGAATCACGAACCACGTATGCCAGAGGTCTCGCCGCTTGATCAGATACCAAAATGTTTTTCCCACTTTGACGAAATGTCTCGGTTTGAAAATATATACGTGGATATAATCACTCTTGCCCACCGTCAATTATCGAAAAATAAAAATACACCGATAAGCGAGCAACGTCTCCATTGAGGGTGGTTTCAGTATTCCCTGAAAAACTTATTGGTTAATTTAATTTCCCCTCGATAAACCCCCGACAACGTCAACTGTCGTCATCCGTTAATTGTCAAAATGCTGAATTCTGATATTATTTATCCCCAAGCAGTGAGTGTACGAGCCGGTATATCAATTATTTTAGGTATTTACATTAAAATTGATGACGAAAGTACCCCTGCCACACTACGAGGACACATTCGGCCGACTTGCCTGAGGTCTCCGCTCCATCTGGCGTCGATTAACCCAAGTATTCCGTGAAACTCAACTAGTTTGTATTGAGGTTACCGCAAAATCTCGGTTTTACTCCCAATTCCGGGGGAATTCCCCCGTTTCCACTGCACAATCCCGAAGTTTTCGCGTCACTATCAGCATTCATTATCATTTTTAGCCCGAGAAAAACGGAAAAATCTCGGTTTACTCGCAACCCCGAGAGACTCACGGGTCGACGGTTCGCGCGACCGTTGTTGTGACGTGATACGCGAGAGAAATCGTCGGCCGGAATTTTCACATGAGAATATCCCGTCATTTTCATGTAAATTCGCTCATCCGTCGACGTTCGACGATTTTCAGATCAAGTTTTCCTCGTGTGGAGCATTATTTCGGATTTATAGGGTCCGAATTGTTCGGATTACGACGGATATGAGCGATATCACCCACGTGACCCTTCCAATGGGCCAATGAGGAGCCGTCTCTCCCCATGGGCTCTCCCTGTTCTCGGAAATGCACGCGTAAAGGGGAATTGAGAGCTTAAAAATAACTGGAGGCAGTTCAACATTAATTTTTCATGTTTTCTTGTTAATTTTTTTCCGCTCGATGAGAGAAATTCATTCTTCTCCGCAGCAAATTCATTGGTCTCCATGAACTTCTGGAGATCAGATATTTAATTTTGGAAAAATATGAGAACGTTTTAGTTTCAAATGTTTTTGGGGAATTAAAGTAATGAACAGTGGAACGTGGGGAGAAAATAGTGACGGAAAAATTAAAGGGCATGTGGCAGAAGGGAGTGCGCATGGCCCCCTCGTCCGAAAATTTGTCATTCCTCGACCAATGGGAAAGCGAATGTTGAACGCACCGCCATCTTTACTTTCGCTACGGTCGCACGAAGCGCTCGAAACGACTGTGCGTCCCTGCGATGTCTCTCGCTTGGAGCATTCAGTAGAGTCCCGTGTACGCTGTTGTGTACAAGCTGCGTTAGCGCTTGGACTGCAGGGCTAATTAATCCCTTGAATTGTTAATAAATATAATTATTGATTCGGGGGAAATAGAGTGGGGTGGACGCGGGTGCGATTGAGGGCTGAATTTTCAGGGTTTTGGAAGATGGTTTTGGCGGAGAGAAATTCGGAGAATGTTAGGAACGGGCGGAGATCGAGGGGCCCCAGCCCCAATGGGCAAACCGAGTCCTCGAGCGAGGAGGATGGAGGTAATTTTTACAATATTTTATGGTAGTTTGGGATTACTCGGGGAATTTGTTATTCCGGGGGTTGAGATGTTTCGGGGATTTTTGAGAATGTCCGAGTAGCGAATAGCGAGTTTACCGTTTGGTACTGACCATAGCATAGATTCAACCATTTTCAATCTTCAAATTTTTCAATTAAAGTGCGTGAGAAACATTTGATAAATTATGAATATTCAGCGTTATTAAAATTGCATTTTGCACAGAATTATTATTTTTTTAAAGGTTGGTTGTTTATAAGTGAATAATTGAAATTGTTTAAACTTTCGGAAATTAATTTTTTTAGACATGGAATCGATTTCTGGTAAAATTCTGGATATAAATAAATTTGTTACGTTTCCGAACAAATGAGTTTAGTGGGAGAAAATTGATTGTTTATAAATTGTTTATAGAAAATGTTTGTGATTTTCAAAAATGCAATTTTTTAATCATTTCATCAATCTTCCTCCAAAAGTCAACTTTCCAATTTTTTTTTAGATTTTTGAATGTTTTCAAACGGTTCAATATCGCACAGCAAAACGAATGTCTGAATTACACACCTTTTGTAGACATTTTTCAGACTAAAAAACTTCTGAAAAACCACAAGACGTTTTTTAGTATTTGAAAAATCTACAAAAGGTGTGTGAAATTCACACATTCGTTTTTGCTGTGAGAGATTCAAATTCAGACTTGTAAAGTTTAAATAACAAATCATTGTGAAATGTCCGGAAACTAGGGTCAAATGGGGCTCAAATGAAAGCTCTAATGTTTGACTACAAAAAAAATAACCAAAGTACTTGGATATCCTTAAGATTTCGTTGTGATATTCCTCATGCTCTTTTTCGCATTTACGACGTCCCACAGAGCCATTTTATCACTGAAAAACGTCTGGAATACACCGCAACTACCTTATTTTATTAATTTCCCCTGCTCCTGGTTTTTTTTTCAATGCGGAAGATTAGTTGGAATGAGTTGTAGGTGATAGTTTTGTGTAGTGAATTCGATAGTTGGTGTAACTATCGTTCGTGATAACTGCAGTTCTAGCTGAGAAAATTCGTATTAAATCCTATGCATTACATTTCCATTCAATATTTTGTTCATTTGGTTCTACGCACAACATGAAGTCGAATTTGGTATAGTTGATAGTTTTGTGTGGTAGATTAAATAGTAGAGGCAACTATGGGATTTTTTCATAGTTCCAGCTGGGATGATCCCTATTGACTTCTACTAATTCCATTCCTATTTGATTATTCCTTGTTCTTCCTTTCTTTCGATGCAGAAACTCGATTAAAATTAGTTACAGTTGATAGTTTCATGTAGTAGATGAGATAGTCGAGGCAACTATCGCTCGCGACTATTTTATAGTGCCAACTGAGAAGATCTCCATTGAATCCTACTAATTCTATTCCTATTTAATAATCTTTTTGTTCTTTCGTTTTACCAATACAGAACATGAAAGAGAATTTGTTATAGTTGACGGTTTTGTGTGATCGCATAGATAGTGGAGACAACTATCGTTCGTGATCGTTATAGTTCCAGCTTTGAAAACTCCTCTTAAACCCTATCAATTATATTCATGGTTTTCTATCCTTCGTTTGCTTCGATGCAGAATAATTTATCACTTAAAATTTCTTATAGTTAATAATTTAATGGGGTTCATCCACCCCATGATAATAGTGGACACAACTATTACTCGCAGCTTTCGTAGTTCCAGCTGAAAAAAATTCTATTAAATTCTGTCTACTATATTCCTATTTAGCGATATATTTTTCCGTTCTTCCTTTATTTCTATGCAGATCAATCAGAATTAATAGTAGTTGATGGGTTCGTTTGATAGATTGGATAGTGGGGACAACTATCATTCGTGAATATTATAGTTCCGCCTGAAAGTATTCCTATGAAATTCTATCAATTACATTCCCATTGAGTTGAATATTTTCATATTCTTCATTTCGACGCAGAAGTCGATCAGAATTAATAGTAGTTGATAGTTTCGACTGATCGATTAAATAGTGGGGACAACTATCATTCGTGAATATTATAGTTCCGCTTGAAAGTATTCCTATGAAATCCTATCAATTACATTCCCATTGAGTTGAATATTTTCATATTCTTCATTTCGACGCAGAAGTCGATCAGAATTAATAGTAGTTGATAGTTTCGACTGATTGATTAAATAGTGGGGACAACTATCATTCGTGAATATTACAGTTCCAGCGGAAAAAATTCGGGTGGGCAGGGACTATCAAGTCATCGTGCCTGAGTTCATCCCAGTCAGTGGTAAGTCTCCATCGATCTATTTTGTTTACTTAAAATTTTGGATTTTTCAACGTTTTATGTGTTCAGAACGACGCTTGGATAAATGCCCGGACCGAGCCCTTCTAGTGTGGTCACCCACCACTGATATTCCAGACCAAAAATGTACGTTGAAACTAATTACGTTTTCATTTGTATTTGTAGCGATGTTTCGATGTGTCCTAATGAGAAAAATGTAGGGGCGAAATGAATACTTTTCAAAAAATGTTTATAACACTTCAGATGTTGGAGAAATATTTATGGAAATCACGACATAAACTTTCGAGAGCAAATTAACGATGAACCGGCGAGGTGAAAAAATGTAGGCAATTTTATGAATTTTTTAAAGTACATTCTTCGATATATTCCGTAGCCCTGTGTGGAGTTTCAGATTGCTGCAGAGAATGGTTCAAATGAAATAAATTATTTAAAAAACGGGATTTGACCCGTGTTCTTATGGCAAATGAGGAAAAATCCACATTGTGAACGTAAAAATACTGAAAAGGTCACGAAACTTCGTCCACATGTGACATATTGATAAATACACCTTCTGCAAGAAAAATTACGTTGGTTCAGAGCATTTTTTTAACCTAAAATTAACAAAAAACCACGAAAAATCAGACTTTCTGCGCGCGCAGCTGTGAACTGTGACAACGCAGCACCTGCCCATCGGGTGGGGATGAACGCGGTAAATTCAAACGTGTGGAAAAGAGCTGTCGATCTAAAATGATCTCTGAGGTTACTTCACAGAGAGGCCTTGAGATTTATTTACTATTATTTTTCTCATCGATAGAAAATTAGAACGACGTGGGTGATGAATTTTTCGGATAAACGAGTCGCGATGGAAAAAAATTACACGTGTTTATGCGCGCGACCTTTAGTAGAGCGAGGACCTTTAGTAGAGCGTGGCAGGCTTACCAACTCTGAGAAACAAAGTATTATGTCAGACCGACGTTGCCACATTTTTTTCACCCATCAGATATTTTCCGTTTATTATTAAAAATGAATATAAAAGTGTTTCGATGCACGCGCGATGCACGAAAAAAATTGAATCGTGATAAAAAATTATTTGACCATAGAAGACTTCAAATATGATTCAAACAAATTCCTGTTCAACATTATAAATATTATTAGAACCCAAACCACATTGATCTTCATCATCCCCTCCTGGAGATTAATGTGCTTCGATCTGTAAAAATATCAATAACTTTCCGCAGGAAATTTGTTCAAAAATTTGGAGATTTAGCGGCATTCTGTTACCCCTCAACAATTGGCATTACCCTTTAACTGCGATGCCTTTAAGAACTAATGGCGCTGCTGCGCCCATTACAGTGTGGGAGTCAGACAAGGATGGTACACAAAAAGTTGAAGGCACTTTGAAGTTGAGGTGAAACGGAATCCCTGTGTCAATATGAACTTTTAGAATTGTGTTTTCTCCGACAATTATTAATTTTTATCACAATGTGTGGAACAGGGACGTTTTAGGCACGCGAAGCATGCCTAAAAAGTTACTTTTTCGCACAGTGTGATGAAAAATATCGTTCGATAGTCATGGAAACTCGCCTTCGGAACCTCCCACGAACCAAAAAACTGTTTTCAGCACTCGTAACGAAATATACTATTTATCTATGAAACTACTTTATCGACTCGATTATCGCATTATTGCGTCAATGAAGTAGTTTCATAAATAAAAAATAATAATTGCATGAGAAAACAATTCTAAAAGTACCTATAGACACCGGGGTTCCGTTTCACCTTAAGGGGCGACTACTATGAGTTTTAAAAGTCGTGGGTTATTGGAGTGAGACTTTTCATACGTGGAAGATCGATTATATAGATCTGAAAATGAATAAGTTGGCACTCCCCATAGGCTCTCCCTGTTCTTAGAAATTCACGCAATTCAGGTTTCAAGGGCTTGAAAATATTCTATAATTTTCCATGTTTCCTTATAATTTTTGCTCCCTAATGAAAGCTTTGTAATCATTCTGGATTATTTACTACGGTATTTACGGAAATTACAATATAAACTAACACCTTGACTTCATGAATGTCTAGTCACGTTGTGATCTTGAGAGCGAATTGAATTCCAGCAGACACTTTGAGATCAATGCAACCCCCTAAACCTCCTGCATGATGGGTCCTTTCAATGTTTCTTTAGAGACATATTTCTCATTAGGACACGTTGATTCACCCATTAGATAAGGAAATTGTCAAGTTTACGCCCGTTATTTCACGCTGACTCTCCCTTCCAGTGGATGAGTACATCATCCTCGCTAAAGAGAAATACGGATACAATGGGGAACAAGCACTGGGTATGCTGTTCTGGCACAAGCACAATTTGGAGAGAGCAGTCCTCGATTTATCAAATTTCACCCCATTCCCTGATGAGTGGACGGTGGAGGACAAGGTTCTCTTCGAGCAGGCATTCCAGTTCCATGGGAAGAGTTTTCATCGCATAAGACAAATGGTAAAATTTCAAGCCCCTCCCGTAAAAAAATGACATGCCGATGATTACCAAGTCTTGAACATTGGAGAATTGCCCTGAGATGAGACAATTTTGTCGCTAAAATAGATCTGGTTGTTCAAAAAATTAGAGTAGATGGATGACGCGATAGCAATTGGGCAACTTCGAAAGAAATAGTTTTCGTCTAGGTAATTTTCAAAGGTTGAACCAGAAAATTGACAAAAAATTCATTTGATGCAAAACGAGGACCAAACAGCAACACTTTCAGTTCCAGAAATTTGTATGAATGACACTATTGAAAAGATAGATCCACGAAATTCATTTTTAAATAGAATAACAATGAGGATGTGATTGCAGCCTTACAGTTTCTAACGAAATATTTTTCATTAAGCTTCACCTTACGAGAGAAATTCTCATCCTGAAATGTCAGGATTCCCCCGCGAACGATAAAATAATATCCGCAGTCGAGGCTTTATATAAGGTACCTCGAGCGCTCGAAGCCTACCCCCACTCTCGGTATATTTATCGCCTCCCGAATGTTTAGTTCCGTGGGGTTCTTATAAGATACCTATGGCCTCGATCATTTTTCACCGGGAAAAGAGTGATTATAAGCATCAAACGGAGTTGAGGCTCAAACGGGAGGGACGTACGAAGTGATCATAAGAGTCAAATGACCTTAAGGGTCAAGAGTTCAAACGTGAGAGTCAAGTGAAGTAATCAGAAGGATTAAACGATCCCAAGGGTCACCTCTTTTCTTCGACGCTATAATTATTAAAATGATGACGCAAAAAATGAATATTCCACAGAATTGCAACGAGCGAGGTATCTTCTAGAAGGAATTGAATTGTAATTACGATTAAAATCTTATTCAGTGAGCATAGGACTTAGAACAGGAGCAAATCATTTATTGTAATATGAAAATTCAACAGCTGATAAATTGGGACATGATTCTCATCGGCCGTATTGCTTTTCGCAATGGGAATCATTATCAACAATTAACTGAAGATAGAAATATCGAATTTAACAGTACAAATGGCATAAGAAATGGGCATTAATACTGAAAATTTTCTCCAACACAAATTCTACCTTGGTAATCATCAGAAAGTATTTTGTTGATCCAACAACCTTCACATCTTGAACCCCTGATAACAATATTCCGTACTCTTATTCGATCTAGCTCCCAGACAAATCCATCGCAAGCCTAGTTAAGTACTACTACAGTTGGAAGAAAACGCGAACCAGAACGTCCCTGATGGACAGACAGGCGCGTAAACTGACGAGTGGAGGAAAAGAGGGTGAGAATGGCAGTGAAAATGGAAGCGAACTTGGCTCCAACACCGACAGTGAATCCGAGGAAAAAGTAAGAAATATTTCATCTCAAACCTCTACTGCATGCGGATTCCCCGTGTCTCCAATATTGACTATTAAAAATCATTTTTAAATAATTTTCATTAAAAAAATGTATCCACACGGCAACTTGAGGCATTTTATGAGTGAAACTGTCACCATGATCAGTAAATTGGACAATAACCCTACGAGAAAAGCCTTATTGATAGATTTCGGATGTGAACGTACCCATTTTATGATAAAAACTTAGAGTTTATTCCCTGAATTGCCGTTATCTGTGTATGAAAATGTTAAATGACGAGAGAAAGTAATGTGGGACGTTCCAGAAATGGACGATCCACCGCGGAATACGACGTGGAAAAAACCAAGCTGTACCAGGGAACCAAGGTGCCGACGGCAAGGCGACCTCCGACTCGGAAAACATCCCCCAGGTTCAGGTACATCAGCCTAAACCTTACCCCAAACGTTTGAAAGACACATGCATATTAGAAGGCTTACACTGTATTATATATTCTCCGCCTTTTTTTTTGTTCTTTGCATTTTTATTCTCTCATTGTTGACCGCTACACCACAAGAATACACGCACGAAAAAATTTCATTGGGAAAACTAGCGCATTCGATGGACAATTCGAGTGGATTTCTACTGAATTTCGGGGGAAATTCTATTTTTGGTAGATTTTACTGAAGAATTCCGGAATGTTTTCTATAGGAATTCCTGGACATGAATTTTCATTGTTTTTTTTTCTATTTTATTCTTCTTCTCGTTTCATTTAAAAAATGAAACGAAAAAAATTGAAAATTTGAGCTGAAGAGTTTTTATAAAAAATATCTCAATAGAGTTAGGTGCATAGAAAAATTGAATTTCATTGATTTTTTCTTTATAATATTTTATTGTATTTATTATATTTTTATAATAAATATAAAAAAATATTTAATAATTTTTTTATCATTTATTATTAGATTTTTTTTACATAATATTGATCAAAAAGGCACACATTAGCTGCATCTTTTGATTGGAATTGACCAAAAGCTCAAAAAAATTTTAGTAGAAGTTCAATAGAATTTTCCAGCGAATTCGCTAGGTTTTTCTGTGAAATTTTTTCGTACGTATAATACTTTACTTTACAGTTGGCTATGTAGATTGGTAGTTTCAACTATATTTTCCTCATTAGTAGAAGAACCTGAAGAATTCGATAGAAAATTCGATTGGGGTTTTGTTGAACTTCTATTGAAGATGCTATTAGTTTTTGGCCAATTCATTCAACAATTCCGCAGCTTTGCGTGCGTTTTTTTACAGAAAATTTCATTTTTCTAAACAACATTTGCTATAGGAATTCTTCGACAAGAATTTTCCAGGGTTTTTCGCTTGATTTTTCTTCTCTCTTCACTAAAAAAAATTGAGCAAAAAAACGGAAAATTTAAGTCGAGGAATTTCTACAGAAAATATCTCAATAGAGCGAATTGTATTGAAAAATAAAATTCTATTGATTTTTTTGACGAGAATTTTCTATTAAACATTTTTACTCAGCAAAAGCTAATAAAAAGTTCTGTAGAAATCTAATAGAATTTTCTAGCGAATTCGCTGGGTTTTTCTATGAAATTTTTATCGTACGTTCAGCACATTTCGTTACTTCTGAGACGAAGCTGCTACTGGCTGAATTATTTCGGGTCTGTTGATGTTTTGGTATTTTTTGGGGGGTAATCACTCCATTTCCGGCAGAATCCAGGATTATGGAATTGAATTCATGAAAAAATTAAATAGAAAAAGCTAGTGCTAGACAATTCTGTTTCAATTTCGACGGGCGCCCCAGATTTCCCGAAAATTACACTAAATCCCCTCGATATCAAGAGATTTAGAAAACTACCAGACTTTCATTTCATCTTCATCCCAATTATTCGAGTGATTACCCCTCATAATTCTTCTCACTAAAAAAAAAGGAAAAAATACCGGAATAATTTCAAAAAATTCTGATGAAAAAATTCACGAGCAGCAGCAAAGTTCCCGTTGAACAAAATTTTCCTTAAAATATTATTCTTCCTACTTGAATGGGCCTTATCTATGACTTACGCCTGACCCTTAATGACATAATGATTTCGTCATCAAATATATTCACTAAAGACTTATTTGACTGCATACTTCATTAGATTTCGCCTTAACTATGACTCATACCTCACTCTTAATGACATACTGTATCTTGTGAAAATGTAAAATCATCGGAAATGCGCTCTAAAGATATATTTCACTGCACACTTCATGAAATTTCAAACTTCAAGACTTTCATTTCATCTTCACCCCAAATATTCGAGTGATTTTCCCCGCAATCCTTCTCATTAAAAAAACCGAAGAAACAATGAACTAATTTCAAAAAATTCAGAGGAAAAAATTCACGAGCAACAGTAAAATTCCTGTTGAACAAAATTTTCCTTGAAATAGTGTTTTTCCAACTTTAATCATCCTTAACTATGACTCATACTTCACTCTTAATAACACTATACTTGTGAAAATGTCAAATCATAAGAAATATCCTCTACAGACATATTTCACTGCATACTTCATTAAATTTCCTCGATATCATGAGATTTCGAGAACTTCAAGCCTTTCATTTCATCTTCACCCCAAATATTCGGGTGATTTCCCCCCGCAATCCCTCTGATTAAAAACAAACCGAAGAAACAATGAACTAATTTCAAAAAATTCCGAGGAAAAAATTCACGAGCAACAGTAAAGTTCCTGTTGAACAAAATTTTCCTTGAAATAGTATTTTTCCAACTTTAATGGGCCTTAACTATGACTCATCCTTCACTCTTAATGACATACTGTACTTGTGAACATGTCAAATCATAAGAAATATCCTCTAAAGACATATTTCACTGCACGCTTTATTAAATTTCCTCGATATCACGAGATTTCGAAAACTTCAAGCCTTTCATTTCATCTTCACCCCAAATATTCGAGTGATTTCCATCCGCAATCCTTCTCATTAAAAAAAAACCGAAGAAACAATGAACTAATTTCAAAAAATTCCGAGGAAAAAATTCACGAGCAACAGTAAAGTTTCCGTTGAATAATTTTTTCCTTGAAATATTGTTTCCCCAACTTAAATGGGCATTGTATGTTGTAGGGGTCATGTAGCAACTGCGGCGTTGCTTGTCATAGTGTTCGTGCAACGCCCAAGGGACACGCGTGTCATAGCTGCTATCTTCACTGGAGGTCAGTGGACGAAACAGAAAAAAATCCCTTAAAAATAAAACAGAACAGAAAAGCAAGAAAGAAATTTATGAATTTATTCGATATGGTTTAGGCGAACGGGTGTCGCGAGGCCCCTGAGTTCCATGCCGGGTCGTTCTAACAAAAGAAAACCGCCGCGTGGACTGGTAGTTAATCACGACGATCTTGCTGTTCTCGCTGGTCAGCCCAACCAGGCTAACAACAGCCTTCAAGCTATCGACACTGAAATTGTTAGCCTCAAACGACAAGTATGTTATCAGTAACAATTGGCAAATCGTGTGGATACATTTTTCTCTGTTCAATTGACTTGAAATTCTGCTCCTAGGGCCATGCCTGGGGATGTGAAAATGACCGTAATTTTTTTCGTCAGTTGAAAAGTTTATGACAGAGATGTGACGTCATATTTTTTTTATCACAATTTTTCCCATCACTCCAGGCCGTTATTGCGGTTCTCGAAAATGTTGAAACTCGAAAAATTCAGCAATTTATTCTTATTTGATTTCCAAACGTTTCGAGTGGTAAATTTTACTCCTTTTCTGGACAATCCATTTATTTTTCATTTCTCTGTATATAATAAAAAATATAAATAAAAAACCACAAATATAAATTCAAAATTATTAAATAACTCACGGATTTTTCACTAAAGTTAATTATCAATTTTCCCTTCCAAATTTTTAAAATGTGTATGTTCTACATTTTGAAAAATAGGTAGGGGAAATTGATAATTAAATTCAGTGAATGAATTATATTCAATAAGGAATATCATAATAGACATGCATTTTAATAATTTTGAATTTATATTTGTGTGCTTTTTCATTTATCGAGATGGCTATAGATAGATTGTCCTGAAGAGGAGTGAGATTTACTAAATTAGTAATTTATTTAATAAATTACTAATTTAGTAAATAAATATTATGTATTTAATAAACTACTAATTTTTTTGAATGTTAAAGTTGCTGAAATTGTCGTATGAATAGAAGCGGTTGGAATAAAAATTTAGTTCTCATATTTATTTCATCACTAGTGCCTAAATTGAGTGCCCGCCTCCCATACATTGTGATGAAGTTTTATGCACTCGTATCGAATTTTACTATTTTGTCATAATTTGAGTAGTTTGTCATTGTCACTGCTATTTGAATGGAATATGAGGGTCACAAAGAATCTGTCTCAAAAACTGTCATAAAATTGAGAAGCCATTGTTAATGATATTTCGTCATCGCCATAATCATAAATTTTAATTAAATTTCGAATAAGTCAGTTGTTAATATTAAATCAATATTATTATGTATTAAATTAATTATCAATCAAATATCCAAATTCTAAATTATTTTATCAATGAATAATTGAGTTCGGAAGATTGACGATTATTTGGCTAATCGTAAATACTTTTATGGAATTTAGAATTATTTACTCAATAGTCAATTGAAAATTAAAATTACGTTTAACTATAACGTTATTTTTTAAAATTTTAATGAAGATAGGTAAACATTGATTATTGTAATATTAGTAAACTCTCGTACTATTGCTAAAGTAATGATTGATGCTGATCCATGTTGAAATTTCGAAAAATGTGACATTTTTGTTGCTATTTAGTTGACGTATGACGGACACTAAGTCTCGTGTCACAAAGAATAACATAAAATTGATTAGCTGTCACTAAATTTTGAGTAGTTTGAGATTGTTACTAGTCTGTTGATGGATTATTACGGTCGCATAGAATTTGGAGCACAAAATATGTCATAAAATTACGGAATGACCATCATCTATTTATTTATATGTTAATGCCGTTATAATTTGGTCATGTGACGAAAATTGTCATAAGTGGCATTTGTCATGTGATCGTCATATGACTTGCCACTAAATTTTTGCACATCCCTAATCATGCCAGAATTAATGAACTCCAAGGAAAAAATTAACAGATGCAGATTTCTCTAAATATCTTCTGTTTTAATTTCTCCATCAAAATTTTTGGACATGAATTTTCAATTTCTCTCCTGAATCTCGCAATAAGGAATAAGAAATACAGAAGAACAAACTGTCCCAAAATTTTATAAAAGAAATAAAAAAGAAATATAAATTGCTATTCATTTTTTCTCTTCAATAAAAATGAAGAAAAAAAACGGATTAATTTTTATATTTGCACGACTTGCGATGGGTTTGTTCTGTCATCACCCCCATGGCAATTTTTTAAAATTAATCATGTTAAATCCACAGATTCAATCGAACAAGCAGCAAGTGAGTGTGCTGAAACGAAAAACAGCGGATGGAATCGATGACTTGCGCCCACCTGAGGTCTCCAGTCGCATCAACGCCCGCTGGACAAACGATGAGCTACTTCTGGCCGTTCAGGGGGTGCGAAAATACGGAAAGGATTTCTCAGCAATAGCCGATGTCATCGGAACCAAAACCGAAGCCCATTTGCGCTCGTTCTTCGTTAATTATCGACGGAGATACAATCTTGATGCTGTTCTCAAAGAATACGAGGCTGAGAATGGACCTATTCTCATTGACGATGAAAAAGAGGAGAAGGTAATTGCAATTGATAAGACTAGTTGATAGTTCCATTTTCCGTATTGACCTTCACTTTTCCTCGTCCGAACATTGGCCCCTCCCCAAACACGTAAAAGTGACAATCACTGCGGAAAAATATCGTTCACGACTAGTTAAAAAATCATGAATATTCAGCGTCATTCAAATTACATTTTGCACAGAGTTATTAATTTTTTAAATTTTCGTTTATAAATTGAAATTTACTTCTGGTTAAATTCTGAATATGAATAAATTTGTGACGATTCCGAGCAAATGATTTTCGTGGTGGAAAATTGATTGTTTATAGATTATTGTAATGAATAGGCGATGAATTATGGAAAAGGGGCGGATTTATTTCTTTTTTAATACACGGGGTGATTAATATCTCCATTCAGGCTTTAGAATGACATTTTTTATCAATCGAATAACGAAAAAAACACAAATCAGGAAGAGGGAAGAGAATCAATAAATTAAACATTCGATTCCGTTACATTATTTGCAGAATTATATATTTTTAAAATTATTTCATCAATCTTCCTCTAAAAGTAAACTTTATAATTTTTTTCAGATTTTTAAAATATTTTTTAACGGTTCAATATCGAGATTCAAATTCAGACCAAAGTTCAAATAATGAAATCATTGTAAAATGACCAGAAACTTGGGGTCAAATGGGGCTTAAATGAAAGCTCTGATGTTTGGCTAGAAAAGTAGAAAAGTATTTCACTGGAGAAAAAATAGACAAAGTACTTGGATATTCATAAGGAGAGATCGCACTAAAATTCTGAAATACGAGTCTTTATTTAACTACTTTAGTAAGTAGTTTTAAAGTAAAAAAATAAGGTTTTGTTTTTGTTTCTTTGGTGTAATCTTACAAGAATTTTCACAAGAAATCTAACTCGATTTTTTAAAGAAAAAATATAATTCAATTTAACAAAATAATACGGAACAATAAATTATATACGATGGAAGAAAATTATGTGTGAAATTACCATTCGTAAGGATATTGCTAATTCAATTTCCATTTTCCACTTGTTTACCCCACATTTCACATTCGAATCTTCAATTTCCAGATGGACGTCGATCAGCCGACGAGTAACGAGACCACCGACAGCTCAAAAAGCAAGACTTCCGTGAGTGTCAGTCAAACGGTGAAATAACATAACGTAGCGTGAGTATCGCGTTCACAAAATTAATTTAACTAATTGAAGGCAATTTCTTTTTTTTTTCATCGATGAAAGATTAATATGTACAGTCACAATTACATGTGAATTAATTGAGAAAATACGGAAAATGTGAATGACCTGTTTTCTCACATACTTCATGGAGATTATTCGAGAGAGCATTCTGAAATACAGACACACGATTCATAATGTTTCTTCTTCTTTCACCATAACTCAACTATTTTTAATGTTGTAAACCTGCAGATTAAATATTTGAAAAATGAAGATTGAGGACACGTTTTTTATGTCAGTTTCGTTGGCAATGTGACACAATTGTTTGTTGAATCTACGCACTCTAAATTTACATGTTCAGAAATTTTATTCGAAGAAGAATATTATTATCCAAATGAAAATCGAAAAATTTTATTCGACAAAGAATATTATTATCCAAATTAAAATCGTGATGACGATAGTAATCTTATCCTTTTTCTGGCAATTCCGCCGGAAAAATCACGTTTGAAAAAATAAAAAAAAAACGTCTATTTTTCTATTTTTTCCCCAAACTATTTTCAATGTTGTAAATCAGATTAAAGATTCGGAAAATGAAGATTGAAGACACGTTTTTTTACGTCAATTTCGTTGGCAATGTGACACAATCGTCTGTTGTATCCACACACTCTAAATTTACATGTTTAGAAAAATTTGATTCGAAGAAGTTATTCGAAGAAATGGTTATGCACATAAAAATCGTGATGACGATGATCATCTCGCCCTTTCCCTGACAATCTCTGTGGAAAAATCACATTCGAAAAAATCACTTTTGAAAAAAATTAGTAGAAAAATCTAACAATTTCTCCTCGAAATTTTCTTGAATTTCTGTTGAAACTATAACAATTCCTGGGGATAACCTTTCCATCTTTTCTTATTTTCTTAAACAAATTGAAATACAGTCGGAAAAGATTCTGCCCAAGAAATTAAAATGTAATGACTCTTCTAGAAAAAATCTCACGAAAAAACAATACTGGAAAGTTACATAATCTTCGATAGAATTTCAAGAGAACTTGAATAACATTTAAAAAAAACAGACGTAGATTTTTCTATCATTTTTCTTCATGCGTGATACTCGTATTTCCACAGCGGTGGAATAGGCCTCTGAGACACAGATTTTCCCAAAATTTTCTTAGACGAAGAATAAATATTCTTCTTACACAAATGAAAATCGTGATGACGATGATCATCTCGCCCTTCTAAAATCACGTTTGAAAAAATTTACCAGAAAAATCCAACACTTTCTCTTCGAAATTCTCTTGAATTTCTGTTGAAACAATAAATATTCTTGGGGATGAATTTTCCATTTTTTTTTATTTTCTTAAACAAATTGAAATACAGCGGGAAAAATTTATGCCCGAGAAATAAAAATCTATTGACTCTTTTCTATGAAAAAATCTCATCAAAAAACGACGCTGTAAAGTTCCATAATTTTCAATAGAATTTCAAGAAAACTTAAATAAAATAAAAACAACAAATGTCGATTTTTCTATTATTTTTTTTCATACGTGATACTCGTATTTCCACAGCAGTGGAATATAGTCCTCCGACCCACATATTTTCCCATGTGGGAAGATGATATTCAGTCATACATGAAGATATTGATAAGAATATAAAGTACATCTGAATGAATCAATTGAAACGGTGTTTGTACATACGAATATATATTTGTATCGGCAAAAATTTTGTGATTGTCCTGCACTATTCGTTGGTACATTGAATTGAGTATTCCTTCATCATTGAAAAAGTACCAGAATAAGAAAAATCCCTTCTGAATAGCAATATTCAGATTTTTAACGGTGAAAAACTAGTTTTATTTGCTTCAGCTGCGTATTTCGTTTTTATTATTTATTCTCTAGCGAATAATTATCGAAAGATTCACTCATCAAAATCCAATTAACGATGATAATTTTAATTATTCTACGAGCCTTCCATGAATCATTGAGAGAAAATACCCCTATTCTATGCATTCGGTTTCCCCAGAGAAGCGTAAAAATTATAAAATGAAATTAATTATTAAAGCTAGGATAAACGGTAGGATATTGTGTGCTGAATATCTGAGTAGCTTAACTATGTCCCAATAACTGAGTTGTTTGAATATTAAAAAGTTAATTGTAAATATCTGAAGCACTATTGTATATTACGATGAGTTACACAACAAGAGATTAAATCGTTGGGGATGTGGGCGCACATTACCATCGATTTTCCAAGTATTCGGAGAGTACTTTCAACACTGCTTGCGTTGTGAGAAAAATTGGTTTGCATTTCACACATTTTCGTATTTTTGTTCATGCTATGCATTCACGTCGCCAACATTTCTCACGATACTTGCAAGAAAAAAATAATTATGCCATTGGTCAACGACTATGGTGCATTTGACTTACGATCGAGTGTAGGAAATTTTAGAATTAAGAGTGATAAATTATATTAGTTACTAAGAATTCCTCATTTATCGTAATTAACGGTTTAGATTAAGATAGGTATGTTATCTAGATAAATTCTAGGTGAATAAAAAAATATATATTAAAATTAATCAAGTCTTGTGTTTTTTATTGGTCTCTATGGTTTTATTTAGTATGCTTATCTTGTCTGTAACTCTCCAAGGATTTGATGTACCTCTCCTGATAGCCCCTTCCAACCTCCATTACCCTCATAATATAAATTTCTTCATTAGCACTTGAAAATTTAATGGAAGAAGTGTACTTCCTATCGGAAAAATAAATATATCATTTTGCAGGGCACATTATTCGTTCTTCAAATTGTGATGTATTAAATGCAATTTGGTTGAATTTTCATGAAGTTATTGGAGATTGTTTCTATTTTGAACGTCATGCCACACCTTGAAATTCGGCCTTTTCATTCATTGTTGGATCTTTGCACTTAAGCAATGAGGATTTATTATACACCAATTTGAAGATTTCAAGTACGTCTTCGAAATGACGTGTTTTTCCTACTACATCCACTTGATCAATTCAGTAGCGAAGTGGTAAACCGGTTTAAGTCGATTTTGACTATTTGCCAGTTTTCAATGAATATTTCAGGATCTAAGGGAGATGGCAAAAATTTTGACAAGACCTTTTCTATAGCAATCAATTCGCTCTACAAAAAAAGTTATTACAAAACTTTCGTTAGCTTCTTTAGATTCGAAGATATTCCTTAAAAACTCAGATGAGAGCCAAGTCGACTTAAACCGTTTTACCACTTCGCTACTGAATTGTCATGGGTGATTATGTGGCAATTCACGATTCCTTCAGCGTTTTAGCGCTGGATTGTTGTCATTCCTGCCAATATTCAATGGCATTAATGGAGTCAAGAATTAGTCGAGTTTAAAAAATTGTTTGAAGAATCAATTTCATGCAGCCTGGCTAGCGCGCGTCTCGCCTAGGATATTAAAGTTAATCACGTTTTATGGTTTTTATTGGTCTCTATGATCTCATTCACAATGTTGATCTTGTAGGACATGTAGTCCTCAAGCCGAATATTCAACAGAATAGCTAGTCTGCAAGGATTCGCTGCACTCTCTAAGGATTTGATGTACCTCTCCTGATAGTCCCTTCCAACCTCGATCACCCTCATAACATCAATTTCTTCATTAGCCCTTGAAGACTCAATCGAAGAAGACTGAAGATCAAGTTGATGGTCAACAAGTTGACTAATAATATTCAAAAATTTTCCATCTTCTCGGTAGACCTCGTCGTAATTGAAAGGACTCTCCAGGCCTCCAGTGTTCCTCCTCAAATACCTGTTCCCCAGGATATTCTTCACGAAACATTTAAGCTTTCCATCTCGATTTATTCCCTCGGCAGATGAACACAGAGAAACGGCCAGTCGCAAGACCTCATGGAGATTAACATCCGCGTGATTTTTGTTTAACTCCCTAACATCCCCCTGACCTTCCAACACTCGAGAGGCCGTCATCGTCTCACTGGCGGCCTCTCGGATCTCCGGGATTTCGTCATTCAGCAGAACCACCAGAGCCTCGATGATCATCAACTTAAGATCGCTCTCAAGATCCCCAAACTTCTTGCTCTCAAGACACTTCCCCACACATTCCAGCGCCCATAACTTCCCCGAGTCGTCGTCAAAATTCGCCGTACGTAGAATAAACTCCAGAGTCATCCTCCGGAGCTCATAATCATCGAAAAGAGTCAGAGCGACTAGCATATGCCCTAGTCTTCTCTCATTATCATTCTTCCTCCCAACGAGTTTCACCACTATTCTCTTAACATCAACTTTTAAACAAGTCTCTTCAACATTTCTCCGACAACGTTTGTCCTCCAGAACTTTAATCACGAATCCGAAGATCTGGGGGTAGTACACCTGCAGAGGGGACTCGTCTCCCTCCAGAATCGCAGACATCTTCCCCAATAAAGCCGTCAAAATCCCCGGAAGATGTTCCCCAGGATCTGCATTCTTCATTCCCCCAATTGTCGCATGTACCATCAGACGAATATTGTACCTCTCAATCCCCCCGGTCCACTCATCAACGAGCCACCCCCCGAAGCCCCAAAAGGTCCAATGAGCCTCAGCCAAACGATCGATGAACTCCCAGAACCCAGGGCGATCCCCTTCCCCCCGAATTCTCTCCGCGATCGACGACTGGCAAAAGGTGTCGCCCCTAAACCGAAAGTTCTTCAATTCCGGAGACGTCAACAGGCACTTGATAAACGCGGATTCCACGATGTAATCAATCCTCCCCTGTCCGCCAGCCCATTCCCTCAGGAGAGAGTCCAACCTCTCGAGCCCCGCAGCAGTCGCCTCCAGGATCCTCCCCCTGTCGTCTTCATCATCGCAGACGGACTCGTACTGAGCCCTCGCCTGGAGGTACCCCAGCGCCAGGAAGAGACAGTGCTGATGGTTCTGACCGCCAGTTGAAGACTCAACTCCCTTCGCCATCTGAAGAATCGTCCTGGCGATGTCCCTAGGAGGCACGAACGCGGCGTACGTCTTGGCCACGAGACCCCGCACCCCAGCAATTCTGTGGCCAAACAGCTCCCAAAGCTCCTCCATAACTCCCCTCCTATAGCCGTCCGACGAGTAATCGAGGTAGTCCTCCCCGGAAACCGTCATCTTGCAGAGGAGACTGAGAACGGACATGACGCCGTCGTCGTCCTCCCTTGCGACCTTCAGTTCTCGCAGGAGTTCCTCCGCGAGGGTCGGATAGTGCGTCGCAAAATGCTCGATGGAGTGGCCGGCCTCATCCCCGGCTTGGCCCACGAGCCGCGTGACAACAGCCCCCAGCAGCTGAAGACTCGCATTACGCACCGGCCACTCCGAAGACCTGCGGTTTTTGAATGAAATTACAGGTGAGGGGGGCTGGGGGTAATTTGAAAGGTGCAGGGGGTTGCCTCTATTATAAGGATGACTTTGGTAGTTATTTTTCATCATTTGGGCGCACATGGAAATTTTCGATTTGAAACATTCGATTTGAATTTTCACCAAAAATCGATTTCGAACAAAAATCGATTTGAATTTTCACACTATAGAGAGATATTGAGACCCTTATTTTGACCCTTGATTTTTGACCCCCATAACCCTTATTTGAATCCTTAATCTGACCCTTGTGACCCTCATTTCATCACCAGAAGTCGATCTGGATTTTTATAATATAGAGAGACATGAAAAAATGTGCTGTTAATGTAATTCCCTGCAACTTTCAAATTTCACCGCATCTCCCCTTAAGAGAAGAAACACTTCACGTACGAAAAAATTTCATAGGAAGAAAAATTTCTGTTCAACAACTGCTGCTTTGGCCAGAAATATTCTAGAAAAAAATCAATGGAATTCGATTTTTCTATTCAACTCATTCTATTGACATAGTTTTTACAAAAATTAATTGACTCAAATTTTCTACGTTTTTTTCATTCGATTTTTTAATGAAGAGAAAATAAAAATCAAGTAAAAAAAATGTTCTATTGGACATTTTCTAGTTGAAAAAACACACGATAAAATTTCTCAAATTCAATAGAATTTCCCATCGAATTCTCTAGCTTTTCCTGAAATTTTTTCACACGTTATTCCACCGGACGTGCAACAGACCTCAGATGCATGAGACAAATCAGCGCGATCTCCTCCATATAAGTAACCAGATGTTGATGAAGCGACTTATCAGCGACAGCACTCCTGAGAAAATGAATCTGCCGAGCAGTCGGATCATCGGCCGTGGGATTCCCCCCCGCGATCGACGATTTTCGGGGATTCCCCGACTCCCTCAAACCCTTCAACATCCTCCTCAGCGCCATCTGGAGGAGCGGCCGACTGCGCTTATCCCCATTGGACACCAACTTGTGAAACATGATGGTCTGCCCCGCCCCCCGTCTCGTCATATTCACTTCCCGCGAATCGACGCTGAGGAGCTTCTCCAGATGCTCCACGAAGTGCTCCACCCGGAGGTTCTGATTATTCATCAGACCCCCTAGGACCCCCCCAGCGACCTCGATAACCCCCTTATGCCGACATTTCATCAGAATCCTCACGACGATGTTTATCAGTCGCATGTAGATTTCCTCCCCCAATGCATTAATGTACGTCAAACTCCCTGACACCTCGCAAATTGTCGCGAGGGACATCCAAATGCATGAGAGGATTGTCTGATGCGCTGGTGAGAGCACGCACTCGTCTGATTCGTCGATAATCCCGCTGTTCGTTATAATCGCTTCAATCGCGATTCCCATTTCCGCGAAGGACGAGGAAAACTCTGAGTCGCCAGGATTCGGGGACAAGGAAGCCAGGAAAAAGGTCGAGGCCTGCTCCAGGAGGTCCACCAGCTGTTGAACGAATCCTTCGTCCAAACCGAGTCTATCGCGATCAGCTGTCTCCAGAAGAGCGGTCAGGACCCCGTAGAAGGGAGAGGCTCCAGTGGTCGCTCTCAGGATGTCCCCCCTCATGGCGGACAGCTGCGTCTTGGCTTCGTCGAGGAGTTCGCGAGTGAAATCCACTTGAGATGTTTTAGAAACTACTTTGAGCAGTTTCGCGCCGCCAGAGACTTCGTAGAACTTCCAAGACCTGCAGGGATCGGCGTCAATACTGAGTTTTAGGGATATTTGGGGCTTTGTGAAATTTGAAATTTATAAAATAACACGGTCACAATACGCGAACACGTGGACACAATACGCGAAGGTTCGGACCGGAGGGCAACACTTACGGTACTCGATAGACTTTTCGACGCAGAATCCGAATCTGCTGTTAAAATGCGCTCAAACGTACGGTGACTGAGACAAAAATGTTAAAATCGGAAAAATGAGCGAAATCGATCAAGTTCAAAAGGTAAAAAGTCAATGAATTTTACTTCTATTCAGCCGGGGAAAAACAGGAGGTTCGGAATTCTCAGAAGTATGGAGTGGAGAAGAGTATTTCTGAATAGACTTCCCCTTAATAGGCTGAAAAAATAAAATAAGAAGAGAAAAAATGGTGCATTTCGGGTGGATTAGAATCCACCCTTGGATTTAAATCCAAAGTAAATTTGGATGTTCCATGGATTATTTTACCCGGGAGAGTATCTCAAATTTATCCCAGCAACAAAAAATAAATTTTAATCCCAAGGTTAAATCAGTGTTAATTCAAATGGGACTACAGGATAAATAAAAAATTATTCTTCGGGTCAAATATTGAAAAATTATGACCCCTACGATATAATTCAGCAGTGAAGTGGTAGGAGGAGATAAGTCAGTTTTGACCATTCACCAGTTTTCAGTCAATATCTCGGAATCTAAGGGAGATAGCAAAATTTTTGTTATAACCTTTTTTGTGGAGCCGATTGAGTGCTACAACAAATGTGATTACGAAAATTTCGCTATCTCTCTTAGATTCGGGAATATTCCTTAAAAACTCAACTGGGAGTTACCACTGAGGTGACCCGAAGGATAAATTTTACCCTGGGGTTGATTTGGATAATAGGGCTTGGTGCAACCGGGCCTATATATACTCTACTGTATTATATATAATAAATTATAATATATTATATGATAGCATAATACTAAAGAACACGTTAGGCGCAATAGATTGCCTTCAAAAAACGTTCCACCGGATTCTTTACAACATGATTTGATTCTGCCGATGTCTGACCTGCAATTCCTCATGCCCTCTCGGTACAAAGTGCTCTTCACGTCTTCCGTGAGGATCGCTGGGTCGAATATGCAGAGGATGCCACAGGCTTTCGATCTCACTTCCTCCACCGGGTCCAGGCACAACCTCGCGAGGGCGTGGAAGCTCTCCTCATTGTTGTGCGTCCACGACCACAACTTCTCCTCACGTTTCCTCACACGTTCTGAGATGATCGAGTGGAGACTCAGCCCTATGATCTTCCTCTGGTAGCAAGAGCCCACCTCGAGGCAGTTCAGAACGAACCCGTGGATATACTCCGAGAAATCGAGTTCCTCCTTTTTAACAGGACGCGTGGACATTCTCTCGATGAATATCCTGAAACTATCTAGCAATCCCTTTCTGAATCGCGTCGAAGCTGCCCTCGCGTTGAGGTAGAGAAACCTCTTGCATACATCGTAATCTGGGGCCTCAGCTTCATGTTCTTCCTTGAATCTAGCTCCTTTGCAGAATATCGTGAAGGCGTTCAGCCTCACGCACTCGCGGGCATCATTCAACACAGGAGGAAGTCCAGAGCGATTCATCCAGACGTTTTTTACATCGCGAATTGATTCGATTATTGGAGATTCCAACAAAGACCTCAGTCCGATGTTCCTCTCAGCTGCCAGTTTGACGAAGAACGACTGACAAACGATCATTTCATCGATAAACAGATAAGGCCAGAGGTCGAAGAATAAGGAAGGACTGAACTTCAGGAGAGTTGGCCTCAGCCAGAGGTCCCAGAACAGCTGAAGAGCGTTCAAATCGCTCTCCTCCTCCCACGTCTTCACCACTGGGTGAGCTGTTTTGTAAAAAATATTCAACCAGTCGTCTTCAGGGACTTTGTGCCACACCGAGAGGTACAGTTTCGTTGAGGGATGCTTCAGGTGGCTTTTAGGGAGGCTTTTAACCATCTCTCTGATGTGTGCAGGCCGCATTCGTGGGGCCTCTGACATGACTGATGATATTATCGAGAGAATTGTGAATTTCGTGGGGTTCTGCCACGACAGCCGATCCACCACGAGACTCCACGATTTTTCAACGAAATTCGGGTGTTTATTCTGCATTATTGTTAGGTACAGGGGGTATATCTCGGTGGCGTTCCACTTTGCCACGTCGCCGATGCAATTGTCCCAGTTTGACACTATCAGACTTTCGAGTTGTTTCTCTAATTTACTGGTGTCTTTCGCCCAGAAACTTGTGCCCAGGGTGGATTCTAGCCAGAGTTTCAGCAGGCGGAATGCGAGGAATGTGTGGCTGGTGTACGTGGAACAATGCGAGTGGATTATTGTGAAGAAATCGGTGGAGATGGTGCGGGAGTGGAGTTTCTTGGAGATGGAGAGGTGACTGTTTATTACCGACAGTCTGAAGATTTCGGGGTCTTGGACGGGGATTCTCTGGGAGAATATGTCGAGGTGATCGGGGGGGACTTGCAGTAGTTGGGAGGTGAGGCGGGTCAGATCGTCGGGGGGGAGGGATTTAGCGAGAATCGAGAAGATGATCCGGCCTGAGAGGATCGACTCTTCATCTTGGTAGGTCTTTGATGCGAGGAGCGTCAATAGCTCGATTACGAGGGGCTGCCAGGTCGAGGGGGCTACTTGGACCTGGTTCTGACAGAGTCCTAGGATTTTCTGGAAGGGATGAGTGGAGTGAATATTGTTGGCTCATGGAGACACGCACGAAAAAATTTCGGGTGGGTGCTAGGGCTCAGAAATTTTTGAGGAAACTGAGTTTTTTGTATATGAGGGAGAGTGGGGCCAATGAAACAGCAGAAAAACAAATTTTTGACGCAATTCTAGCGAAAAAAAAATTTTTTTCAACTATTTCTATTATTGATTGATAATAAAAAATAATATTAATATTAATAATATTATTGATAATACTTAATAGTTAATATATATTAAATATATATTATAAATATAATATAATATATATTATATATATATTATATATATATTAAATATATATTATAAATATAATATAATATATATTATGTTCAATATTTTATTTGATTAGTGTTAATGATATTTAATAATATTATTGATACTATTATTACTTTTTATTTTTTTTTTTGCTTATCAACTTTTTCTATTGTTGGGAGTACTGATGAGAATAATAATTTTTTGTCCATGTTACAATTCAATTGATTAGATTAGGCCGATTACACTTTTCTTTTTTCATTGGATTTAAATTCAGCAACATATCTTTCTTTTTCTTCCTTTGGGTCTCCCCCTGGGCCTTGCGGATGAAAAAAATTCATAGAAAAACCTAGCGGATTCGTTAGAAAATTCTATTGGATTTCTATTTAATTTTCTATTAGTTTTTGGCCGATTCTACTGATATATTTGATAGAAAATATTCAATAGAAACAGTCAATAGAATTCGATTTTTTATACCACTTATTCTCTTCAGATATTTTCTATAGAATTTTCTCGACGCAAATTTCCAAGTTTTTTTGTTCGATTTTCTTGATGAGAAGAAAAGAAAAACAGAATAAAAAAAATTTAAAAATTTAAGCCGTGGAAATTCTATAGAAAATATCTGAAGAGAATCAGTTTTATAGAAAAATCGAATTTGATTTTCTATCCAATATTTTTTATTGAACATGTCAATAATATTGGCCAAAAACTAATAGAAATTTCAACAAAAATCCAATAGAATTTTCTAAAGAATTCGCTAGGTTGTGCTATTAATTTTTTTCGTGCGTGCTGGACTTTGGATTTTACTGTTTCATTTTCTGTTCAATTATTCCATTGACAAAATCCTCTCTCGTCAAAACTTCTTTCTAATTTTCCATTCTACTGAAAGGCAAATTATTAATCTCATCAGAATTCTCAAGCATAAAAAAAAGTATTTCATAAAAACGAATTTTTTACGTGAATTGCGTCAAACAGTCGTTTTTCGGCTGTTTCATTTCGATAATTCATCTATTACAATCGGGGTTTTACATAATTAATAAATTATTAATATAATATTAACTCTGCTAGAAGAAGCGCTCATATTCGTGTTTACCTAACTCATAGTATAATCAGACGATCAAAATGGCTGTACATGACTATATTATAATTTATTATGGATTATTCTATAGAATATCTTCCATTGATCATTTTTATTCAACAAAAATCTCATAAGCAGTGAAATTTTTCGAAAAAATCGACCAGAAAATTATAGAAATTAAATAGAATTTGCTGGCGAATCCGCTAGGTTTTTCTACGAAATTTTTTCGTACGTGAACAGATGAGAATAATTCATAGATATATACTCACCTGCAGTGTTTTGGAAACTTCATAGGGATGCAGTTTTTTTATTCTTTTGAGTTCTTGAAGGGCATCAGAGTAATCGAGCGAGCCACTTTTTGGATATAAATTCATTCTACGTTCATCTGTCATTTTTTTCTGTTGAAGTGATGGTACTTAATTTATTACAAAATAGAACTAATATGAATAAAATTATAATTTTAGTGTAATTTTAATAATAATTCGGTTTTACTGTTTTGATGCTCATATGTCACACGGCAAAAAGCTAACCTCTGTTCAGAAATTCTTCAAGAATACCCAGTACATGATCTCTTTACTTAATTTCCGGATATTTCAGGAGGAAATTATTATATTGACTGAGTAAATATCATAAAATTTGGGATTGTGAAGTACTTACATTTTCGATTCTCCGGTAAATGTGTCAAATTATCATTGTTGCTCTCCATTGTCATCAGCTGGCTTGACTGCTACACGTGCGTTCCACTGTTGACCAATGGAAGGGCTGTTTTTTCGAATGCTCATAGCGCGGTTTTTTGCTATTGGTATAGAATTTTTCCAGTCATTAGTTAGCAGTTGCAGTTTTTCTTTAATAATTTTGAGGTATTTCACTCTGTTTTTAGATGGAAAACATTTTTCGATGAACGGAAAATCGAAATTTGAATCGTATATTATTGGAAACATCGAGAATTGACTGCAAAAATTTCAAGAATTTCAAATTTTAAACATAATAGAATAATATAACGCGAATTTCAAAGAAAATTCAATTGAGAAATCTAGCACTTTTACTGTGAAATTCTATTGAATTTTCACTGAAGTTCTATCAAAGTTCCATTGGACATCAAATGAGATTTTATCAATCATTATTATGGATTAACCGAGCGCTTGAATTTTTTTCATTTCATAAACGTCTTTTCAATGTTGGAAAAGAACTAGACATGAATTGAAATTCTACTGAAGATTATGCAAATTTACAATTTGATTTCTGATAAATATTCAAAGAAAAAAATTCAAAAGATGTTTTTTGAAAAAACCAAAACATTGTGATTTTTTCAAGTGTATTATTCTCTCAAGATGTTTCTCCCCTAATTCTCGAAAAAGTCTACGTTTCCCCTCCTCCCCCATTTCTCCTCACTAAAAGAAAAATAAACCGAGAGCATCGCTGCAGTCCATTTCCTCAACTATGCAGTTCATTTCTCGTTAAAGAGGTGTTAAAAGTTCGTCCCTCATATTTCCCTCTATCACCCCCAGCTGCACATTCCCAAGGGAAAAGATCTAAATATCCCTGATTGTGGCGTTCGCCGTGAAAGAGCCGCCCCCATTACACGTGAACACCCCTCACAAAGAAGAGTATTTAAAAATCCGATAGATGAAGAACACCAGCACATCCAATAATTACTTGTCCCTGCCAATACTATCGATTCTGAGATAAAATATTCACACAATTGCTGTTAGCGTTGATGAAAGGCACCGTGAAACACGGCAGCACTATTAAAGACCCTTTACGACCAATTTCCCGGAATAACTCAGCTCCTAGCACGTGTCACTGCCTCCACGTTTAATTATTCATCCTAACGATGAGAGTCAAGTGTGTGGAAAGCTATCGCCTATCGAGAGCAGCGAGCACATCAGTGAAGGGAGAGAACATATCTTGTTATGTGAAACATCGGGACATGACGCCAGAGAGAATTTATCGTATCTTGAAATTTTTCGGTAGATTGAGTTGCACGTGGCCACCGGAGGAAAATGACAATAAATTCCGGAGGATAATCAATGATCTACAATTTATCGTCATGATGACAAATGTCATCGCTCTCCTGGTGCCACTCATGTGCGGAGTTTATCACAATCGCCATCACGTCAGCACCGCGATGAAGGCCCTCTCGGAATTAACGGCTCTCGGTGATGTCTTGTTCAATCTGATTCTGTGCAGAGTGCAACGGGATCGTTTGCGGGTATGAATTATATAGGGTTACGAAATAATAAATTAGCAGTGTGCTTCCGAATGGGTATTTTGCACGTCATTTCCTTCTATCACGTATAATTCATTGTTTATTTTATTTTATTAGATTGAGTAAGGTTTATTTTTAACTGATTTTGTCGGATTTTCATGTTAGTTCAATGGTATCATCATCATTATTCTTATTATCCTCATTATTATTATTATTATTATTATTATTATTATTATTATTATTATTATTATGTACAACCGATTGTCTTTTTTACGGTTCTACCTCTCCCCTCAGCCCTTCGATAAAATGTTAATAGAAAAATTTTATTTATACATACTTGAATGAATTTGAAACATCACATAAATCCGAATTAATTGCATTAAAACAAACATTTGAAGCATGATATTCAGAGATATCCTCGGAATTATAATTTTCAAAAAATACAAAATTTTTGCAAATTTTCAAATAAATCAAAATAACGATTATTGCTATCGCCTTCATCTTTGAACTCGTTCAAAAGGACATCCAAACAAATCCTTTAAGCCATCATGCAATCAATGCAGAACATTTTTTTAGTTATCGTGGGACAACCGATTTTTGAAAAAAATAAAAAATTAAAAAAACTAATCGATGAATTTAATTTTAATTGACGGCGATGGATAGGGCTTAACAATACCCGTATTTGAAAGACAAGAAGGTTTGATTCCATCCATTCATTAGCGAACAATTGCAGAACCATTCGGAAGCAAAAATGATTCGAATCGCTTCATTTGCTCGAACGATATCGTTTGACAAAATTTTAACCACACACATCCACAAAAATTACGGAACTCACAATTCGCTCGTCGATTACGGAATCGACTCAGAAAATTTAAGTGACGATATCGTAAATTTTCACAGGAGATTCGGATAAAAATTACTGAATGCTCTAGAAAAATTCCGTGACAGTTCCGTAAAATTTCCTACAACCATATTTCGCTCCGGAATTACGAGAAAGATACGTAATTTTTATTGAATATTTCTCTCCGTGCACAAATCATCGCAATTCCACATTTGATTTTCGGTGTAATTACCATAAATTCCTCCCTTCGGGTCGGGAGGTTGATAAGAACAACTATTCAGCCCCAAAAATATTTGAAGAAAGCCCCCCCGAAAGTTTTTCACTCCCAGAATTATCATCTCCCCTAATGATCAATCGCTGTTGACTGAGTGCAGGGATTATTAATGGAAGTGAACACCTACGCCAACACAGTCGAAGGAGACGAGAGGAAAATATTTCATCGAAGTGTCAACCAGTACCTACCATTTTGTGCATTCGTTGGACTATCATATCTCCAAACAGCTATTGCATTTTCCTTCGGGCCGCTCGTTATGTCATCAATACTCCCTGGCGATACTTGGTATCCATTTCCCATCGAAATATTTTCCACCGTATACTTTCTGGTGTACATCCAACAAGTCGTCGCTATTATTCAAACGGGAATGTGTATCACCGTGGATTTCATGGTTGCATATCTTCTCAGTTATCTCTCAGCAAGATTACAAATACTGAATATTGAATTTCGAAGAGTTGGAAATCGGAGACATCTCCATGCGTGCATAAAACAACACCTGGAATTTATAAGGTGGGAGATTCTGAGTGCCGAGAGAGGATTCATATTGACGGGAATTAATTTGACAGATTTACAGGTGAACTTCGCACAGCCGTTCGATTTATCATTGTTAAGGGGATTGTCACCATGGCCATGGCTGCTATTTTCGGGGCTTTCCCCATTATTGAGGTGAGTTATTGGCTTTATTGTTGATTGATCAAACTTCGTATTGACATACTGGAATAAATTGACCGAAGTACAGTCAAGGCTTTATATAAGATACCTTAGGGACAGTAGGAGAGCGCACTACGCGCGCTTATGGAGAGGAGAAAAATAGGGATCAGCGGTTTGAAATAAGATACCGCGCTTGTTGCGTCCGATTTCTATGGCATATTCAGTTTTACTGAATGGAGATTGATAACTAATCAATTGATACGAGTTTAATGTTTTGAATTCGTATAGCCTGCGTTCCCTTTTCTCTCTAAACATAAGCCCGCGTGATAGAATGGCAGCTGATGTTGGGGGATTGTTGGGGGACTTAAGAATAATCACTTCTGGATAGCTGAAGTACAAATTATTGAAAGTACGCAAATTAATTGAATTTTAATTAGGCTTTATTCTATTGAGATAATTCTGCGTCATCATTTTAATAATTATAGCGTCGAAGAAAAGAGGTGACCCTTGGGATCGTTTAACCCTTCTGATTACTTCACTTGACTCTCACGTTTCAACTCTTGACCCTTAAGGTCATTTGACCCTTATGATCACTTCGTTCGTCCCTCCCGTTTGACCCTTAACTCCGTTTGATCCTTATAATCACTCTTTTCCCGAGAACTCGAACACGGCGGATGTCTCGAACGAATGGGGAAAGTAGAGCGGTTTTCATGAGTACAATCGTCTTGCGTCGAATTTTCATGAAGCCCGCGTAACAAGTAAAAGAGAATTGCATACCATTCTATGAAACATGAATAAACGAATCATAATTGTCCAAATCATTCAGGTCAGAGGAAAATAGAATAATTCTACTTTCTTAATATTGCGTTTACTAAGGTTTCCTTCGAACAAAGTTGATTACAATTAATAGCTAGAATTATGAGATTATCTCACATTTTTGACGTTAAGAACAGGAGAATCTGAATGCAATATAGTGAAAATGATGATCGATTTTCTCACTTTGAACAAATAATATTAATATCCAAATACAAAATTTCGGATGTGAATAAAAAGAAGCTGTGACTCAATATTCCAAATGAAGTTTTAATTTTGAATTTGGGGCTGAAAACACGAGATGACAATATTCTAAGCGCGGAATGATATTGATGAGATGAACAACAGATTAATTGAATTACCGTGTGAACTAACTAAAAATTGATAACAGTGTGGGCACACACAAATCTGAAAAACTATTCTTCACATATGTTTCCTACAAAATTCCAGAATGAACCTCTACCCGTCATTTCTCAATTTATCCTCATGGTAATCGGTGGTTGTTTGCGACTCTACGTAAGTGCCTGGCCAGCGGATGATGTCCGCGAGATGGTACGTTGATGAAGACAATATCCACACTAATGGAGGAGGTGGAATAATTTAGTCGCCGTTAACAAGGCTTTTCAACTATTAATGCCATTCATCAACTATTAACGAATCGTGTTAATAGTTAAACAGCCTCGTTACCAGCAGCT
Source organism: Diachasma alloeum (assembly GCF_001412515.2). NCBI lineage: Eukaryota > Metazoa > Arthropoda > Insecta > Hymenoptera > Braconidae > Diachasma > Diachasma alloeum. Next base: position 1,056,928 of record NW_021680679.1, on the reverse strand, counting down.
AAATCCTTGTACCGCTGATAACAATGAACTTCACAAGATGATTTGTGACGAAATTCATATAGAGTGAACGAATTGGGTGGTCGAGCTACGCATCCCCATGGATCGGGAGTTCACGAGAGATGCAGAGAGCTATCAGTATTGTTGTTCATCGAGCTCACAGACCACTCGTTATTGCGGTTCATGGAATTCTTCCTGCGTTAACTTTGAAGTTTTATGCATCTGTGAGTCAGCATGACAGCATCTTTGCAAATCACTGAGTTGAACATTTCTGCTTGTTGTTTTTTCACGTGGATCTGATATTTAGATCTCTAATTACTCTTCATGAATGAACAAGTTTAACAGAAAATCCTAGCGCTGGACAATTCTATTGGTTTTCTATTGAACTTTCTATTAATTTTTGACCTATTCTACACTGAGAGAAAAACGACAAAATTCGGAAAATATTCTGTAGACAAAGTCAATAGAATTGGATTTTCCTATACAACTTATTCTATTGAGGTATTTTCAAATTTCACAATTTTTTTCATTCAATTTATCTTTTTTTTGCACCAAGAAATTGAAAAAAACTTGGAAAATTTGAGCTGAGAAAATTGTGTAGAAAATATTCTAAAGTGTTCAATAGAAATCCAATAGAGTTGTCTGCACTGAGAACAAAATTTTAATATCTGAAACATCAGTAGCGAAGCGGTAAAACGGTTTAAGTTGACTCCTAGTTGAGTTTTTGAGAAATATTTCCGAATCTAAAGGAGATAGCGAAATTTTCGTAATTACATATCTTATAGCTCTTAATCGGCTCTACAAAAAAGGTTATAACAACAATTTTTCTATCTCTCTTACATTCCGAGATATTCATTGAAAACTGGCGAATAGTCGAAATTGACTTAAACCGCTTTAGCACTTCGCCACTGATATTTACTTGAGGCAAATAATTTTTCTTCAGTCGCTTAATTCTCCCAGGTCTCATGCTTTAAAATATTCTTGTCCTCAAGTATTTTGTCGCGAATGAATTCACTCAAATCGCGTAAACTCATCGTCACTCTTCAAGTATTTATTTAGAGCTTTAAGCCATTGAAAATAATTTACTTCTCTCAAGTAAATATGGTCTGGATATTAGGAAATTTTTCTCTCGGTGCAGCGAATTGGCTAGGGTTTCCTATGAAATTTGTTCACATATGTTGTTCTGTTTCAGTTTTTGTCATCAACCCTTTCGTACTTCATGACTCTCCGAGCTGTACTGCGCAACTAAATTCTTCTTCCTCGCTGCGTACATGACACCTACTCTCCGTAATTCTCAATGTTCACAGCTATTTCCATTCAACTAATAATAATGATTATGAACTTTATACGTTACACACTAAAAAATTTTGATACTCTTGTTATGTCCGGAGATGTCAGCGTCAGAGGACGACATTTTAGGATCAAATTTAGTATTCCCGAAAGAGAATTTCAGAATTATTTTATCGATAAAGGGTAAGCTATGGGTTATCTTTTACTTATTTTAGGTTTTATTTTTAGGACGACGCTGTGCAGTCCTTTTCAGGTATAAGCAGGAGATTTTATTTAGAAACAAAAGATTGATTTCATTTTTTGTCACTGGCTTTTAGGGATACGAGATCGAATGCGCTGCGCGCGCATATCAATGCATGGATCGATCAAACGATTCATCGTTCTCATGACCAATATAATGCAATTCTCTATTAGAATTGATCAGGAAGATGGACATTGAATAATTTATATCAATTTTTGGGCAACATTCGAACTGAATATCGAACGATTTGAGTGAATACACGGAGAGAAATATTGAATAAAAATGACATTTTTTCCGCAATTCTGGAGCGAAATGGAATTCCAGAGCATTCCGTAATTTTGACCTGAATGTCCTGTGAATTTTGCGATTTCGTAATCCGTGAGCGAATTGTGAGTTCCGTAATTTTTACTGAACATTTCTCTCCGTGCTAGGAGAAATATTCTTATTGTTCTTCTTTTTATTATAGAGATTTCGAACTAAATCGCACAATTTCAGGGAGCAAGAGAAATATTTTTATTGGTCTCCTTTTTATTATAGAGAAGATAACAAACATGTCCGTATCATAATGAGTTGCGTTTCCTGAGGCTTTGACAATTCATTATTGCGAAAACGCGAAAATTTTCCGAACAAATAACGTCGTGACACATTTTGGCCATTTCCTTTTTACTAAAGAAAAGGAGGATAATAAACGGGTTCGCATCATCATGAGTTATGTGTTGTGATGCTTTGACAATTCATTATTGCAAAAACACAATAATGGAAAAATTCGGAAAAAAATAAACGCGTAATAAATTTTAGCTTTCTCCTTTCACGTACGAAAAAAATGAATAGAAAACCTGAACGAATTCGCTAGACAATTCTATTGGCATTCCCTAGAAATTGTAAGATTTCCTTAAAATTCTAGAGAATTCTCATTAAAATTCTATATGTTTTTTGCGCAGATTCTTCTATTAAATATTTGATAGGAGAGAGTCAATAGATTTCGATTTTCCTCTTCGAAGTTCTCCATTAAAATTATTGGGCACGGGTTTTATAAGTTTTTTTCGCTATATTTTGTCATGTTTTGCATTAGAAGATCCGAGTAAAAAAAACTTGGAAAGTTCATGCCTAAATGTTCTTATAGGAAAAATCCCAGAGAATATTTAGATAGAAAAATCGAAATCTATCAACTTTTTCCTATTAAATATCCAATAAAATCAGTGCAAAAATCAAACAGAATTTTAACAGAATCTCAATAGAATTTCCAGAGAATTCCAATAGAATTTTTTACCGAATTCGCCAAGTTTTTCTATTGAATTTTTTTCCCAAGTGTTTTATTACCAAAAGAATTTCACTGATTTTCAGGAATCTCTTACCAGTTTTGGACACTGACTAGAATGGCCTTGATCGTCAGTTAATTTTATCCCTGAAATTAGCGAAATTAATGACAATGTCATTAAAGTTTCGTGACAAAATCCCTGAATTTCAAAATTTTCTCTTCGCTGAAATTCACTCGAATTTCGCAATCGCAAATCCCTGTAGGGGTTCCCCCCCATAGGGAATTATTATAATAATTATGTGTAAATTCCTGAAAATTAGTGACATGTCCCTAAAAATCAGGACTCGTTACTCCCAGAAACTGACAAAATCCTAAAAAAAAATTTAAAAACATTTGAAATTATTTTTGCACACTCCAGTCTCACCTCGCCATGAAAAATTCGTAGAGAATTCGAGATAGAATCCCCACCTGCCGAAATACCATGACCCACTATGCACTTTTTATTAGAAAGCAAAATGAAATTGGGAAAAATTTCTCCTTTTTTCGAACTTTTGTGTAGAGAAATTGGAACCAGCACGAGAAGCAGTGTTAGATCAATACGAGGATAATACGATTGACCAACGCGCACCGAAGCGAGCCGCGTCCCCTTTTTTGCTTCACTTCCTCACTTCCAGCTGAATAATTGAGTGTTGTAACAGGATCAATTGGGAATCGATTGGAACAATGAGAGGAGACAAAAACGTCACAAGCCACAAATTCGGTGAACGGGTATATAAACGCCTATCATGTGACCGATGGATCCAGTGTACGATCAAGTCTGACAGAGTTAGCATATCAAATTCATTGGGGGTGGGTGAAAAAGATGAAGCGAATAATTCTGGAAGCACTTGGAATTGTCGCCCTCTGCGTGGTTAATGCGAGGGCAGAAAGTTACGCCCATTCATTCCAACATTTTCATGGTCCAGTTACGGGAGACGATAAAGAGGTGAGTTGGACCGATAGACACGGCTATCAACATCAGGATTATACGGCTGATCCGCAGTATGAATTTGCATATGGGGTTGAGGATCCTCACACGGGAGAACTCCATGGCCAGAAGGAGCATCATGATGGTAATGGGTTCTACTTACACTGAGGGGAATAAAAATTTGCTTTGTCGAAGAACTATGTTTCACGCGAGAATATTTGATGAAGTGGAGCATTTGCTTGAGAGAAATTGAACAACAATTGAATTTTAGAAAATTGAACGAATATTAAATTGTAGGTGTGATTGCAGTGGATACTCCCGATGATTTCGCTTCTCTAAGATTTCAGTTGGGGAAGGAGACTTCCCCCACCATTAACGTTTTAAGCGTGTGTGAGTAGTGTGTGGGCTCCTCTGCGCAACGGGAATGCGCAGGAGGACCACTTGTGGTACGAGAGAATTGGGACAGACGGATTCTCCCTCTCTGTTGCTCTTCTTCTTCAGTCAAACAATTTTTTGTTGTTTTCCAAGGTTTTTATTCAATAAACAGTCAGTATTTAGATATATGGATAGCTTAAAAATTAGAATCAAAAACCTTTTATGTTAAATTTCTTCTTGATATTGATTCAACTTATAGTCCATTAGTGACGCTCTAGTTTATTTTATACGTTTAGGATTTGAGTCCATAATATCATTTTATTCTGTTTGAGATGCAATTATCTTTGCAGCTGACATTTAAAAGTCTTAACTATTTTATGTGCTTAAAAAAGTAATAATCGTTTGCTATGTGTAAAAAAACGTAAAATCCAAGGGAGTATCCACTGGATCAGAAACATTCCTACAAAAATTTGAACTGTTGGAAAGAACATAATCTAACGTAGGATAATCATTTGATCTGAAAGAACTCCATAGGTTTATAGGACTGATAAATTTCTCACGAGAAGGTTTACTACTACGAAAATTATCGTGTTTTGGTGGAAAATTTCTTTTTTGTCCACAAATAAATTGATTCAACACGACGAGACAACATGACAAGATGAGCATTGAGCATTTTTTCTTTCTTTCAATGTTTTCAATTTTTTTCTGTAAATACGTACGAATAAATTTTGCGTAAAAACGTAGGGAACTCGCTAGGGAATTTTATTGGATTTCTATAAAACTTTCTGTTAGTTTATAGGTAGGTTTTTTTTTCGATAGAAATGGGCAATGAATAATGTTCTACAGAAAAATCAATAGAATAATTTCTACGGAAATTCCTCGTCTCCAATTTTCATCGATAATTGAAAATTGCCATCGAGAGTAATTATGGATATTCCTGCAGGCAAAGCAGTTACTGGGGAGTACACCGTGAAGGAGCCGGACGGCAATATTCGAAGGGTCAGATATCGAGCCGACGAGGATGGCTTCCACGCTCAAGTTCTCAACAGCAATGATCGCAGTGATGAAGGCTATTAACACATTTTGTTACAATTTCCTGTTGAAACTGAATCTCACCCCTGGAGATTGATGATCGAAGGAGGTTCACCGGCCTTGCGGTAGAGAAATGAGAATTAACTTATTATTGATGAGGGAAGTTTCAGTCGTTGGTTCGAATTCTTTTGTTAAAGTTGAGTAAGAAAAATGAAAACATGTTTCTAAAAATTGAATATTGACTGTATTATTTCACCCACACCCACAAAAATGATTCATTTGAATTAAATAAAGTTTGAATGAATGATTTTTTATTATTAATAAATCTTCATTTGATCTAAATAAATTCTTCGTTAATGATAAATAAAGATTTTTCTTATATTAAGAAAATATCTTTAATTGAAACGAATAAATTGGTCATTTGATTTTAATAAATCATTTATTTGGAATAAAATAATTGCTTCCTTGAATTTAATAAACATTTTGTTTGAAATTAATTACATTAAATTAATTAGTTAATTAATTAAATTCAATAATAATAAATATATATATTATTAATATTATTAATTAATTAATTCTTGAAACTCTTAAAAAAATTTCATGAAGATTTTCGATTCAAATGAATAATTTTTCCGGGTGAACTTTAACCCCTAGTTATCCCTGAGACCAAAAATTGAACACAAAATGGATGCAAATTGCAAAATCTTTTTTTTATTGTTAAATCATCATTAACAAAATTATCATTTTTAAAACATTATGATGCGACATCGCTTAATGGTACAAACTTTTCCTAACCGCTCTGCATGTGGCCAGCCAATATCGAGGGACTACTACGCCTACAGGCAAAAATAATTTCGAGCGCTGATATGAAGGCCTGCCCATTCCCCCTCGAGAAGTAATAATGAGGACAACCGTCTCAAGCCTACAGCCCCGATGGTACTTCAGTCGCTTTTCCTCTTCTTTCTCTGATATATTACCCTCAGCTGGAGGCGAGAACTCGATGACACAGATGATTTGTTCATCAAAAGCGAATAGGATGGATCATTATCATTATTATTTGATGTTTAATGGCTCCAGTTGTCCTGGATGATCATTCAGACTTACAGACGTTATCTTATAATGATGGGATTTCTTTTTATGATGATGTATCCTTTGATAGAGGCAAATTCAATCTATCAGGTATGAAAAAATTTAATAGAAAAATTTTACGAATTCGTTAGACAATTCTATTCGATTTCTATTAATTTTTGACCGATTCTATTGAAATGTTTAATGGAATTCGATTACCAGGGATCGGTAAGAGTTGTTAGTAAGTAATTTTTAAAGAAGTTCACCATACATTAATCACACTTTCTAATTTTTTAATTTAAACTTGAAAATAATTTTTAATTCTCAGAAAAATTAAATCAAAAATTAAATAATTTTTAATTTAATTGAAAATAATTTTACGCATTAATTCTACATATTTGAATTTAATTCTTCAATTACTCAAATAATCGTCATTCTTACGAAGTTAACTACTGATTTATAAAGTATGTGAAAAAATTTGAAATGTTGATCGATAATTAATATAATAAACATTGAAATGAATTTTGAAAAATTGTGCAGGACATTTACGTGATTATACATGTCATAAAATAATTTTAATTCTGTATCACGATTTTGCTTTTCTCTGTCCATTACTAAATTTTTCCGTATAATCGGCCAACAATTAACACAAAGTTCAACCGAAATCCAGTAGAAGTAATTTAATATAAAAATATTCAATCCAATCTCGCAATCTTGCTTAATTAAGGACAAGACGCTTAAGCAAACACAAAATTTAACTTTCAATATTATTCAAACTTGTGTTTACTTTGACCATTACACAGTAAAAAAATATCCATCCAATTACTTACGGCATAGAAAAAACGTGAAATTAAATATAAAACCATCATCAATAAAACTCGCGTGGCGAAAATTATTACTAAATCCTGAGTTTTTTTAAGGCTCATCATGACAACAATAATATAAAATTATTGGCCAATAGGTTACCCCCGAAATCCAGTAGAATTTTCTATCGAACTCGCATTCAACTTTTCTCCCAACGTATCAACTGCCAGAGAAAAAGTTCAATTAATTTCCCGACGCACTAAAAAAAATACCCCAAGAGCCGGGTGATTTCGTTATCGCAGATGTAAAACGTTTCCCAAGTAACGTACTCCCGCAATCAGTGGTGCCATCTCCAGCGGCGTCCCCGTCATTCCGCCAAAGTGCTCCATCTTCTTGTTTGCGCTGCGCAAGCGCACGTGAATTTTCCTCCTCAGTCAACTTCGATGAGCAATACTCATTACTCTCGCTTCCTCCGAACCGAGGGTGTACCCCTCCGGCGTCGATGCCACCCCCTCCCCCCTCGAGACTTTGATAAACTATCGGTTGAAATAACTCATGTAGCACTGCAGTTGAACAGAAGATTAACCCAAGTTCTGATTGCTCAAACGGAAGTTCAACGCCGAAAGAACTTGGACGAACTCCCCCACCGGATGCTATTAATCGATTAATTGCTATCGACTGATCGAGCGTAGATGATCAATGTCCATTCACGTGAAGCATCATGAAAACATCCGTGATTAATAATCACCCATGTTTTTGTTCCTATCTCAGTGGCATATCACGGCAAAATAAATATAGCAGTTGAGACCCGGCATATCAATAACAGAGAATGAGCCCGTGATTTTTCACCTCCCCACTGGCGCGCCAAGAAAGCCGCTCGAAGCTCGTACAAGTGGTGGTGAGGCATGCGCAGTGCGCCGCTTCTCCTCGCACACCCTTATTTCATTGCAGCTGAGTGGTTTGCTCGCTCTCTCCCGATGAGGCCTCTCACAAACAGACCAACACAAGCACTTCCTACAATTGAGTATTTGAATTATATATTCGATAAAATTGTAACTATGAAACGCCGCTGCACGCCCCGGCCCTATTAATGGACGGTTGAGCGACATATCTCCGACAGCTGCCTCCTTCGTTATTTTGCAATTTTTTTTTCATCAAGACTGAAATTGAATACGGTGTTTCTGGGAATTAATTTGAAATCGGTTCAACGCGGGGAAATAACAATCTGCTATTCAGGGAGGGTCGTGGTAGCTACCACTCACCGATGAGTGCTTCAGTTGTGGCAAATTTTAACTTTATGGCATGTTGTTATGAAGAAATGAAAAAACTCGGATGAGGGCTCCCGCGGGTGTCGAAATGTTGCGTCATCGACAAGAATTTTCTTCATTTGGGTTACCAGTCGTTGTTAAAATTACTGAAGATCGGTCTATAAGATACCTCGAGCTCCGAGCGCTCGAGGCTTACCCCCACTCTCGGCGCCTTTATCGCCTCCCGAATGTTGAGTTCCGTGGGCTTCCTATAAGATACCTGTGGCCTCGATCATTTTTCAACGGGAAAAGAGTGATTATAAGGATCAAACGGAGTTGAGGGTCAAACGGGAGGGACGGACGAAGTGATCATAAGGGTTAAATGACCTTAAGGGTCAAGAGTTCAAACGTGAGAGTCAAGTGAAGTAATCAGAAGGATTAAACGATCCCAAGGGTCACCTCTTTTCTTCGACGCTATAATTATTAATATGATGACGCAGAATTATCTTAACAGAATAAAGCTTAATTAAAATTCAATTAATTTACGTACCTTCAATAATTTGTACTTCAGCTGCCAGAAGTGATTATTCTCAAGTCCCCCAACAATCCCCCAACATCAGCTGCCATTCTCTCACGGGGGGTTATGTTTAGAGAGAAAATAGAACGCGGGCTACACGAATTCAAAACATTAAACTCCTATAAATTGATTAGTTATCAATATCCATTCAGTAAAAATGAATATTCCATAGAATTCGGGCGCAACGAGCGAGGCATCTTATTTCAAACCGCTGATCTCTATTTTTCTCCTCTGTATAAGTGCGCCTAGCTGGGGTTTATGGATTCCCGGAATTCCACTATCCTACTGTCCCTAAGGTATCTTATATAAAGTCATGAAAAAATTTTTTTTGTCGCGACAGTGTTTTACTACCCTCCCAAGGGTCAAAGAACACTCTTCCCACGACTATCAAATCCTATTTTTCATCACAATTAGTGAAGTGGGGTTTTGCGCGCCCTCCGCCTGCGTAAAATTTCGCTTTACGCACAAGTGACGAAAAATGACTTCACATCTTCATAGAAACTTCAACTCAGATAAAAGTGACAAAAGCTTGCAACCAGGACACCTGCCGCTGGCTAAAATTGACTCAAATGAATCAAGTTACCCCCCTCCCGCCTCAGTCACGCCGTGATTCCCCTGCACCCCCTCCCCCCTCCCACTTTCTGCATAAAACACTTACTGATTCTCATCGACTGACGGCAAACGAACCCCACCAAGAGGGATGAGTATCAATTACACGGCTACCACCCCCGTTGGAGTTTTTCCGGAAATTCGGGGTACTGAGTTAAGCCGTCGGGACACTGGAAATTCAGTGCGAACATTGTCTGGAGAAGCCCCGAGGTTGGTGCTTTACATTTGCATATGAATTGGCCGACTCCCAGAGTCTCCTGCGGAAAGGAGGTTGGAAACGTGGCGGAGGGCTCGGAGTGGGGGAACGGAGATACCCAGTTGTGTGGCACAACTCTACGAAAGGATAGACTTGTGCGATTAAGGAGAGCCAAAGCGGGCTAGGTAGCCGGAAGTTCCCCCTGAAATAGTTGGAATTACTCTTCCTATAGCATTCGGTACCCCCCACCCCCCGCCCCCCACCACTCACATAACATTCGTGAGGTACGTCCTTAAATTACGGCTTAATTAAAGTGCAATTACAATGCGGTTCGGACCAACTCAGAGTTCTATTCCGTAACCGACGGGGGTATACTTTGAGGGGAGGGGACAGGGTGGAAGGGGGAGGGGAGGGGGTGGCCTACTCACTTCAATGAGAGATGTATTTTGGGTGAGGACATGCACAGAATGACCCAGGCTTATTCATTTTGCCCGTAACCACTTGACATTCCAAGCAGACTCAGCCACCCAATTTTATCTATCCTCTGTACTTCATTTCATACGCTTGTTAGGTGCATCTCAATGGGGCTCCCTTTTCAAGGATGTAATGATTGTGACCCATAAACGAGTATCAGAAAATATATCTCTTGCCGAAAATCCCCGGGATAAGTTGACCATACACCAGTCGACCCCATGAATCTTTCGCACTTGCGCGCCAGGAGTGAATACTTTTTGGTTATCCCTCTTGGTATCTACTTTTTGGTCTTTTCCTTGGGAGTTATCGGGGGGTGGAGGGTGGGGGAGGGGGAATTCACTGACAAACAAAACTATTCATCTTTATTGGCGAAGCTTTCATGTAACTTATGAGTTATTCCGGGGATTTATATCGATGTATCATTGCCGATTTTTAGGAATACCATGTTTTGGTGAGGTCACGCTGTTGGAGGTTTTTCGAAATTTCGGGGAAATGTGGAGGTAATTCTCATGAATGTGACGTTGAATCCGATTTAGGGGGGAAATGGGTTTGAAGGTTCAGATTTTTTGTGGAATTCAGGGAAATTGATGAGTTGTCAGTGGAAGTGAGACGGTAATTTCAGAACTTGACATGACATGAGTTTTTGATTTTTACCACAATTTACCTATTTACAGAAGTTTCACGGAATTAAACTGAAAAATCAAGTATTTTATTGACTTTCAGATCATTTAAAACAGAGAATCAATAGAATATTTTTCATTATTTTAATTTAATGGAATTTGTTGTAACTTCCAAGGGATTTGCGACTGACCACCGTCTGAGGGTCTTCAGCCAAATATTTACATTTTATATACCTAATAGTTTCAATGGAATATTTGATTTTTCAATGAAAAGATTTCCTGAAATTTCAGTGGAAATTAAACACTATAAAAATTTCCGCGATTTGACATGGAAAATTCAGACGAAAATTTTTAACAGTGCATTATGGAAATCGCGATGATCAAATTTTTTCATTCAACAATTCGTTGGTTTTGTAAATTTATAATGTATGATTATCAAGGCGGGACCCAGGTAAATTTGACAGTCTTCGGTTGATGAAACTAACTGTCGAGTGACTTGATATATCATGGGGTACCTAAATAAAAAACTAAGATCAATTTCGCTCTCAACCCATTTTACTTCGTTCGTCGGGCGAAAACATAGTTATCCGTGTTTTTAGCTTTGAAATGTTCCTTGCACCACAATTTTTATCCGATTTAAACTTTTTGCTTCCGAACGCAAGCTTTGTAATCGTTCGAATTGAAGTTTTGGATTTTTTGTGTTATATCGACCCTAATGACGGGATGCAATTGATTTTTTTTTAATGTAGGTATTGTTGAGCCCTATCGATCGCCCTCAATTAAAATATAATTGATTAATTACTTTTTTCAATTTTCAAATTTTTTCGAAAATGGGTTGTCCCACGATAACTAAAAATAATGTTATAAATTGATTGAATGATAGCACAAAAAATTTATAGCCAGAAGAATATAGTCAGACATTTTTCTCTCAGTGCGTATACTGTCGATTAAAAAAGATCGTAAAAGCTCTGTCAATCCGCCAACACCAGTCGTTTTGCTGTTTTAATTTCAATTTTGAAATCTGATGGGCAGCATTTCCCCAGCTTTCTCCAGTAAAGATGATTCATAGTCCCTCCCCCGTAGTTTAAAAATAGGATGTACCGCCGGACGGAAGCTCTCAGTTTCCACATCTCGTTCCGGAAATTTAAGAAATTTCCAGTGTTTTGAGTCACAACAACTCGACCTGCCACTGTTTCCGATTGTCTCTCGTCCCATCAGAGGCTTCAGCCCAGAAGTCGCGTTCATCGCATTAACAGCCATGTTTACCCCCTCCCCCCTCCCCCTTCCGCCCCCATTTTTTCAACTCCCTCAGCTTTCCGCCGTTGCTACTCTAGAAACATGCGTGACCTCTGCGCGGATGTCCACACGTCGTGCTTGGTATGCCGAATTGTCTCGGTTTTTCACCCCCTTTGCGAGCTCACACAAACGCGCAAGCCCTCGCACACACTCTCCCCCATGTGTGGGGTAAGTCGGGTTGAATTTATACGAGTCATCCCCTCCGAAGTCGCCCCTAGCACTGGCTGCGCATGCTCGGACCAACAGAATTCTCCCCAGTCTGGGTTAATCTGCCTCGGGGGCGAGACTCTGTGTTATGGTTACTCGAATATAGCGTGACGCGAATATTTTTTACTTAAAAAAAATTAAACCCGACGTATCCAAAATGTGAGACAAGGCTGGAGAGATCAATCGGAGTTGAATGCGCGGCCAGCGGTGAGGAAATGCTTCCAATTAGTCCCGAGGAATTAATAATGCCGGAAATTGGCCAGGAGAGAGCCCGGAACCACCTGAGAATGCCACAAACACAGAAACAATATGATTAAGTGTCTCTGAGGAGGTTCTGTTCAAATGTCGGCGGGCAAACGCGAAATTTTCTTCCAAATAGCAACTTGGCAACAGAAACCGGGTGACTGATGTGCGTCGTCATGACAGTATCGCCGAGCTGTCACCATCTTACACAAGCAGAAACACCATCGATTCCCCCCATGTGGACGATGCTAAACATGAGAAAGCCTAAATGAAACTGAAGACGAGTTGATCGGTAAGCGTTCGGCGGATCGTGCAGTTGTTCAACTCCACTCGGGTGAGGATTGATTAATAATCGCCACCGGCTACGATCACCGGGTGCTCGCACTAATGCTCAATTCTCATCATGACGTGCATTGATTAACCGATCGAGCTCGACTGATGCGAGTAGTCTCAAAAGTGAATGAATTACGAATATCGGCGCTTCGAGCTTTGCTATTTGTTGTTGACTTGACATTATCCCTGGTGAATTATTTTCTGAAACAATCAGTGCGCATCTACTGGAATTGATATTGATGCTGGGGCTATGGGGCGGTGTCAGGAGTCATTTGCTGACATTGACGGGGTTGTTATTACCTTAATTACGGTTTTTCCGGTTGTTTTTTAGACGTGATGTATGACTAGTGGCTTCGCCGTTGTGCACGAGAAATAATGGTGTTTATGTGTTGTGCTGGCGGGTCGAGCACGGGCCAGGAAAAGAGAGTTTGAAAGGGGGATATGTGCCGTTTGGACGGAATTTATGGATTACCTGAAATTTAGTGTTTATACAGGGGAAATATAACACGGAAATGGCTGTGCGATGGCAAACGAGGTTGTCCATTGTCGCCATATTCTTCATGTGTTCTGAAGGTAATTTTCATAATTTTATTACACGAGGGAGCGCATTCGGGGAATTCATTGCCATTGTTTAGTTGATTCTGTCCTTGTGGAATAAAAGAGAATTGAAGTAATTTGTTATTTTCTGGAGGTACACAAGATTCTCTGAGGGAAAACCAAAATAGAACATAATTATTGCAAATAAATTCTGTAAATTAGTTACATTATTACAATTTTTTTTTCGTTAAATTTTTCTTTTTGGTTTGTTGATTAATTTTCATTCATTATTCAGTGAACGTATTTGGGTTGTTTTGTATTTTATCTGCATGTAATTTGTTTATTAAAGGCAAATAAATTGTTAGGTGGATAAACGTATGCGTTCATTGCATCGTCAATTAAATACAAATAATTTGTTTGTGTATTTATATTTTATTTTTTTACTGTTATTATTATCGGATTAACCCAGACGATTTCAAATTCGAGTGTGAATTATTACTGTTATTTGAAAATGCATCCAATTATTGATTTGTTGATTTCATTATTTGGTTATTTTTACGTACTTTTTAGATGAAAAGAATTTTGCTATGAGTTTGGGAGGTCGGAAATATATATATATGTGTTCCCAATTCCTAGAATTTCCATTTATTGGAATTAATATGGAAATTACGGTTGATTTTAATTACATTCCTGGTGATTCTCATTGTTTTCCGAAGTATTTATCATGTTTATTTCCGCAATAAGTAACAAATAGTTGATAAAATTATTATGAATAAAAGTAATCAATTTTTTTCGGGGGTCCGTCTTACCCGCCTGGTCCATTTTGTCCTACCCGGTAGGGGTATTCTTGAAATCAAGAAATCATTGGAATCTACTAGAAATCATGGAAATCACAAGAAATCAAACGAAGTTATGATTTCAAATGCTGATTGAGAAATCACAAAAATCATTCGAGAAATTACAGAATTCCACAGGAAATTACCGGAAATCATCTGATTCTGGAAATCACTGAGTCAGTCGGTTGAGGAGTGATCAGTCCCTCGGGATTTTATCTCGGAATTTACGGATTTTTCTCTGTCAGCATTGGTAATGTCTCGTATTCGGGATGTATCTGCATGCGAGTTCGTAATTGAGGGTGTAATGAGGATTATGAATTTCATTGTGAGTGTAATGGGGAAAGTGGGCTGTCTCAATTGGAGCATTGATTAATGAGTTCCGGGCAGAATATTTACGGAATATAAATTACAATCTGATTTTTCAAATGGTAATTAATCGATCGACCGAACATTCTCGACAGATGCTCCACTCTGGTCCCGAAATCATGATTTCTCCAGTGATTTCTTGAAATCAAGAAATCATTGGAATCTACTAGAAATCATGGAAATCACAAGAAATCGAAAGAAGTTATGATTTCAAATGCTGATTGAGAAATCACAAAAATCATTCGAGAAATTACAGAATTCCACAGGAAATTACCGGAAATCATCTGATTCTGGAAATCACTGAGTCAGTCGGTTGAGGAGTGATCAGTCCCTCGGGATTTTATCTCGGAATTTACGGATTTTTCTCTGTCAGCATTGGTAATGTCTCGTATTCGGGATGTATCTGCATGCGAGTTCGTAATTGAGGGTGTAATGAGGATTATGAATTTCATTGTGAGTGTAATGGGGAAAGTGGGCTGTCTCAATTGGAGCATTGATTAATGAGTTCCGGGCAGAATATTTACGGAATATAAATTACAATCTGATTTTTCAAATGGTAATTTATCGATCCACCGGGGGCTTCTAGCGCTGTGAACAATTGGGTTGAATAACCCAAATAAAAATAAAAATAATAAAAATAATTTAATGTTACTCTCAGGGTAAACATAAAGTTTCCAATTCCACAGATTTTTCCCCAAATCAAAAACCTCAAAACTATTTTCGCCTGACTTCCGAATTAATATCAATTTTCCCCGAATAATTGAACTGAAATTGATCGGTTCCATTGTTTTTTCCATCAAATTGTGAATTTTTCATGCAGAGAATTCCTTGAAATGTCATTGGACGACTCAAGACAATTTATGGTGACCAATGAGGATTAATGCCTCATTCAATGTCATTTGACAGTTCCTACCGAAGCGCAATTTATCGGATTATGACCTAGCCAGTAAGTCACAACCGAGATGTATAACAAGTACTTGCCTGTGACCCTGCAGAAGGGATCGTTCAGGAAGATGCCCCAGTTTCCCTGGCAGTGCTCTAGGCTCTTGATCCTCTCGTTCGTCCGGCGCTTGTCGGTTTGCATCACCGTAGATTTTCTCGGTTTACACAGTTCTCCTGTCAATATTTCAATGGGTATCATTTCCGCGACAGCCGACGCCCCATTCTTGGACGCGATGCAGTAAGCACTTGATACTCTGAGAGCACTGAGTCGGTGGACTAATATCACTTTCGTGCACGAGGAGCATATAAAATTAAAAATTGCTATGTATTGTTAGAAGAACAATGAAATTTCAGGGGCAGTTGACTACTAATTTTCACGGCAGTGACACCAGGGATCCCCATTAATATTAAATTTCTGTAATATTACAAGGATTTGACCCTTACATTATTGAAGGTTTAAAATATGTTGATTCTATGTCTCAAATAATATAATATTAATAGTCTGATTTTTTACGAATAATGATATATATAAAATTTGATAATATGCAACTGTAAATTTACTACTAAGTGAATAGTTCAAATTTCTTGAAAGGGATTGTCGATTACACAAGTAATCGTCAATCTTCCTACCTCAAATTATTGATTGATAAAATAGTTGAAAATTTAAATCTTTGAATTGATGATATTTAAGTATTTAAAAAATTTCAAGAGTGATGTTGTCTTATTAAGGGCTACAATATTAACCGTAATAAAATATTACCATTTTGGCTATCCCTGAGTGACACTGAATACGATTTAGGGGATAATTCAATTTGATAAGAATTTCTAAGAAGTGTACGGGAAATTTTTGACAGAAATTTTTAACAGTGTGTGAACACAGTAAACAAGAACCATATCGGAAAAACTTTAAAATTTGTTCTATTTCAACCGAATATTTGCGATGTTGAATTCATTTTTTACGATTCAACACAGTAATTTTTAACGCACAAAACAGTATAAAAAGCACGGACGAAAAAAAAATTTTCAAAAGTTTTAAAAATGCTTTATTTTTTGCCAATCTGTACTATTGAACGACGAGAAATTACTCAAACTTCCCCTTGAAATTTCAAGTGGAAAAGCTTGAACTTTTTAACAACGACGAAGTTACATGAAATTTCTGTATATTTTTCCATTGAGAAATATTCATTGAAGAAATTCCCGAAAAAATGTATTCAACAATGAAAAATCTGAAAAAGTACAGGGATGGCAGGGTTTTCTACAAAACTGGAATCATGTTTGAAAAAAAGTTGAACTTTAACAAAATACTAGGATGTCCTTAAACATATGACACCAGTGGCACAAAAGATTGTCAAGTATGAGTCCATTTAAAAATTACTGAATTCATGAAAAGAATTGGGTTAAACCAAAAAATAAAAAAGATATAAAAAGAAATGACATGTCCGCGCACTAGTAACGAAGATAAAAGAATGACGAGCCAGAGAGAGACGATCGTACATGAAGTTAGTTGAGCGGGAGGAAAAGGACAAATACGTAACAATATTGTATGTCACGAATGTGACTGTATAATCCGAGCCAAAGGCCAAAGGCTCGGATTATAGAGTCACATGCGTCAGATAATACTTTTATCGCCTGATGACATATCCCATTTCGAGTGTGGCTGACATGGTCCTGCATTTAATGTCTCATATTAACCCTAGACTGGTCGCCATGCGAGGGAATTGCCACAACACGTGGTTTTATTCACCTTGTCATCGCCTGGCTGACCGGAAAAATTTGAGAAAAATTGAATTCGTCAATTGAAGTATCTGGAAAATTCTAGTAGTTTTTTCTCAATATTGTATCCTTAATTCTGGGAGAAAAAAAAAATATCCAACAGGTGAACAATTTTTTCCCGTGTTAAATGAAATTGCCTGTTGCGCGACGTTGCTGGAAACTCGCTAAACGCGCCCGGGAAGTGTAGAGTGGATTCGGCAACGCTGGAGCCTAAATAACAGGGCGGCACTCTCCCGCGAAGGTGACTAAAGTTGCATTTTCTCGTCAGGTGACCAGACTAGGGTTAAAAAATACAACGTTCCAACGGTGAAAAGTATTTTTTTTATTATTTCCGTGTGGATTGTCATCACAATAGCCCCAGATTACCGCATGATCACTCACACGAAAGATTACAAGGGAGTATTCACCCTTGTTTAGCGTGTTTCCACCTTTTTCGATGGCGTTTCACTTTTTTCTGCTTGAAGGATAGAGTAATCGTGAAGAAATTCAATGGAATTTCGTGGGGTCAGCGGTAGGCCCCATTCTATTATTTCTTTTGATATAAAATATTCCCTGTCGAGAGTGATTCACACCGAAAGAATGATGAATCATTCATACATTCGAGTCATTTAATCCCCTGGGCGGAAGTGACGGAAATATTCCTTCATCAATAAGGCACGAGGGGAAAAACTCGAATTGGAAAAAGTCGAACTTGAAATATCTCGGATGAGGGAGCGCTTCAAAGGAAACACCGACATATGGCAGTGAAAAAAAATGGGGACTATGAATGGGCATTTTCATGAGCGATTTTTGGGATAATGGCAGCCGTTTGCAAAGAGTATTTTTAGCTTGAAATAAGGAATGAGTAAATAATTCAAAATAATATCGACCAGTTCATATTCTCCGTCTCTGTACGCTTGTATGTTTGTTTATTACCGACGAAAATATTGTGAATAAAAGATGAAAGTTTCGTAAAGTTGTTTTATATCGACGTTTATTTTTATTGGGGCAAAAATGCATATTGCTAAATCATCGTAAATTCTGGGCCACGTCGGCCCTCAAAGTTTACATAACAAAGACAGAATGCCATATTGAGCGAATATTAAAGTAGCAAAATAGTATATTTCGATACGAGTGAGACGGAATTTTCAGGAGTTTGGCGTTGGCGGCCCGAGGCAAAGCCGAGGGCTGCCAATTACACGAGCTGAAAATTCCCATATCACATGTGTCGAACAATATTTTTCGACAGTGATGTTGCGTTCAGCGAGTGGCCGAACTGTGCCTTTTTCGTTTACAAGTAAACGGTGTGACGAGTAACACTGCATGGAGTGAATGATACACTGACTCAGTGCAGTTCACAGTGAATAGTGTGAAATGGACATTTTTGGATTTTTCACGGGGTCAATAAAATTATCAACATCGCTCTCAGTTTAACGAAGGGCTCGGTGTTAATTTCACTCAGAAATTTGGTTGATTCTAACATCAAAATATTTCACTCCGCTCACCGCGGACTTGAACCCGTGGATTTTTTACTGTGTAAAATACTCTGAACGGGGGTTGACGCGTCCCCACTTTTTCGGTACTGACGTCAATAATGCTTGCCTCTCCTGTTTATGTCCACCAAAACAAGCGCGGAGATCGCTTCGTTCAAGTTTTTCTCGTCTCAGCGAAAACTCCCGGGAAAACCACCAGAAGCCGTGCAAGCGTGGAACAAGCGCCCATGATCAAATTTTCATTTCCCTGGAGAGCGATGACAGCATATGATATCATGGAAATTACATCATCGTTTATGGAAAGTCACTAAATTCATGGCGATGAACATCTGTGATCGCGTGATCACAAGGCCGTTGAAAAAAATTTCTTCCATAAATGAACGGGCTCAGTTGGGGGTCTTACGGTCCGGGTATCGCATTCATTTCGTGGATGCATGGAAAAATGAATTATTATTCCCGAACGCTCGCTCTCCGTTATTTTTTTTTGTAAAAAATTATGGAATTTTATAGAGAAAAAATTATTGATTTTCAGGAACATGTCCCCGATTTCCAAGAACATTTCAACGATTTTTAGGCATTTATCACCAATTGCTGGTGATGGTAGACACTGAATAGAATAATTCTTATTATCAGTGATTTTTATCACCGAAATTTGCTGATAGATTCCTAAAAATTAGAAATGGTTTCTTCAAAATCTGAAATATTTCCCCGAAAATTAGTGACGATTTCCCTGATTGGACGGTGAATTGAACGCCCAAAAATAGTTGATTATTAGCACCGCTACTGTATAATAATTCAGTAGCGAAGCGGTAAACCGGTTCAAGCCCATTTTGACTATTGATCAGTTTTCTATAAATATCTCGGAATCTAAGGGAGATAGCAAAATTTTTATCATTACCTTTTATATAGACAAAATTAAGGGCTACAAAAAAGATTGTAACAAAAATTTCGCTATCTTCCTTAGATTAGGAGATATTCCTCGAAAACTCTGCGGAAAGCCAAGTCCACTTGATTATTTTACCGCTTCACTACGGAATTCGCGATAGACTTCTAAAAATTAGGGATAAGTCCATGAAAATCAGTGATATATTCCTGAAAATCAAAACTTTTTTTCTGTATTTCCAGAAATTTCAGGAAATTCCCAAAAACTGTAGATCACAAAAATAAAAAAAATTGCTTTCTTGAGTTTGCTCAAGCGAACAAGTTATAATTTTTCAGAAAGTTCTGGAAATCTCTAGAAAGTTCCGCAATTTTCCACAACTTTCAACCTTGCATATTACAGTATGCAACGTAGCGCAATAATTCACAGCCCATGTCCTGACGGGGACCCTAAACTAAGTAGCCCTGAAAATTCCATTGAAATAATTTCATCACTTCTCCCGTGAACAGGGGACACTGAGGGCAACAGATTCATTATACGCTAGATAAGATAAGAAGACAATATATCTGCATTATAATGAGACAGCTACACAGCTGGAAAAAAATGAAAGTTCACACTTTACCGAAAATCCAATGGAATGAAAGAAGTCGACAATTTATGGATTTATTTCAGAAGCGAAGCGGTAAAACTGTTCAAGTCGATTTAGTCCTGAGCTGACTTTTCGACGAATATCTCCGAATCTAAAGGGGATAACAAAACTTTTGTAATGACCTTTGTTGTTCAGCGAATTTGGGGCTACAAAAAAGGTCGTAACAAAAATTTGACTATCTCCCGTAGATTTTCAGATATTTATTGAAAACTGGCCAATAGTCGAAATCACAATTATCACAATTACCAGTACTGATTTCAATTTTCAATCAACTGAAAAGTCAAGAATGTATTTGTCCGAATTTATCTGATTTCCAGGAATTTATATGGAGTAATGGACTTTAAATTTACCATTTTAATTGATTTTTCCTTCATATTGCGAATTTTCGATGACGAAATCCCTTGAAATTCGATTGAAGACAAAAATTTCCAAAAAATATTTCGAGAATTTCCTTCAAAAATTTCAGATACTCACTTTTAAATCCATTTTTAAAAAATCCAGTGTAACGATTTTTGAAGCCTGTACTCTGCTTATCAAGTAATGTAAAATGATATCTATATACATTTTTTTAGGTACAATAATCTTTTGTTTACAGTAATTGCCAAAAAAAAAGAAATTGATTTCTTACTGTAATAAAAAATATATAGTTCTGTAAATAATATGTATACAATAGTATTATATATATATATTATATAATATATAGTGTATACGGTATGTAGCACATGCTCCATATACTATATGCATATACATATTTCATACGGAAAAAAATTTGAGTCAAGTATATTTTATTTCAATTCAAGTATTTTTTTCCATGATACATAAAAAAAAATAAAGTATAAAAAAATATATATAGGATAGTATATTTGTATATAATAAACGAAACATCCCTAAAAATAAAAAAAGAATCAAAAAAGCAGAAGAGAAACGAAGAAGAAGATGAAGAGGCTCATGACGATTTCAAATAAATTATTTAACAATTAAATTCTCACTGTGAAAAACTTTGTTGAAACTTAATGAAAGTGAGAGACGGTAAGGTTTTACTATTCTCCCCTGCAGTGAGAGAAATTTCAATGGTAATTTTAACTACAAGGGAATTGTCAAGGAAATTATATTTACAGTAACAATAAACTTTGTAGATTAAACTAGGATTCATCGTTCGATTTACTATGTCAAATAGTGTCATCAACATTATGATGTAATTTTCACTTTAAGGTAATAGTTGAATCTACAATGTTTATTGTTACCGGAACTATTATTTTTTTGACAATTCCCTTGTAGTTGAAATCACCATTGAAATTTCTCTCAGTGTGGTCCAATAATGATCCTCCTCATTCTGCTGGTATCAATGCAACTCTAGCCTCTCAAATTCCCCATTACAGATACATTAAGCATGGGTGAGGGTGTCATGCAGAAGCCTGATCACCACCCCAGTCAGGTTAGACCCCGACAGCAGATGATCGATTATTCGATCAGTCATAAGACGATACTGGAGCCGACATTTGACGTCACCCAGGCCACAAACGTCACAGCTCTCATCGGGAAAACAGCTTATCTAACTTGCAGAGTGCGGCATCTCGGCAATAAAACGGTACGTTCCATGCATGAAAATGAGGGTCCACATGCACTGTAAAAACTAGGGTCTTGAAGTCGTCTTAATTAAAGACATTAGACGTAAAAATGTGTCTTATTGTTGAACTTCGCGATGATTGCAATGTCGACATTTCTGTAAGACATTTATTTCTACACAATAATTTTGTAAATTAAGACAACGCAAAAATTTTCAGGGATCACGAGGGTCAAAATAACGGGTCACAAGGGTCATATGGGGGTTAAATGGGATCATCGTCTATCGAATTCATCTGTACTAAACATATTCAAGGCGTTGGGGGAGGGGGAGCGAGCGAAGCGAGCGGAGGAGGGAAAGCCCCCGGGATTGATGAGCGAAGCGAGCATGGGTCGAAGCCCCCTAGTTTATAATGTTTTGAAATACAAGTCACCGAATTTAAGACATTTTTTCTGCCTCAATTCAACAAATAAAAAACCACAATGTTGAAAATTTTTGTCTGAATTTTCCGGTACACTTTTTGGAGATTTTTATCCAATTTAATTACCATTGAAATTTCAAGGAATTTCGAGGAAGAATTGAAGGGAACTGTAAATGGGGTCATCGTCTATCGAATTCACCCGTACCAAACATATCCAAAGCGTTGGGGGGGGGAGGAGGGGCGAGCGAAGCGAGCGGAGGAGGCAAAGCTCTTCGGCATTGACGAGCGAAGCGAGCACGGGGTGAAGCTTTTTCTAGAAAAATTCTAATACGTGTACTGAAAAAAATCACAATCCACCGGCTGTGAAAAATTCTAGTGCTGTTAGGGTAAATTTTCTGGGGATTTCTGTGAAATCTCCACAGAAATACGGGGAAAAATTCACGTTTTCCCCAATAAAATTTCTAGTGCCGACACTGGAATTTTTTCCTGGCTGTCACTCTGCGCCTCTTTTCCTATGCTAGCACTAGAATTTTTCGAAAATTTTTTTCTCTGTGTAGCGAAGTGGTAAACGCTACAAGTCAATTTTAACTGTTGACCAGTTTTCAATGAATATCTCGGAATCTAAGGGAGATAGCGAAATTGTTATTATAACCTTTTTTGTAGAGCCGATTGAGGGCTACAACAAATATAATTACGAAAATTTCGCTATCTGCCTTAGATTCGGAAATATTCCTCAAAAACGCAACTGGGAGATAAGTCGACTTGAAACGTTTTACCACTTCGCTACTGAATTCGTTAATAATGACAAAAGAGTTTTTGTCTAGTCTGAGATGCACGGCTTAATGTCTCAATTTGAGACCCTAAAGACGACTAACGTTGTGGGGCAAACGTCTTAAAAGCGCTTCAATGTCAGACACTTCTTTTCCTGCTGCAGTAATTCTGAAGATGTCCCTCAACAGTCGTGATGGTATTCTGCGCATTCGACGGTTTTATCCAGCATTTCCGATCCTCCCACTCGCGAAATATTGTCCTGGTTATCCAAGAATACGATAATCCCCGTCTCGAGGGGATTCAACCGACGAATATCTCCCCAGGCTCCCTCCCCGGGAGGTTTTCTAAATCCGAATTCTCCGTGAAAACGTGGCACAAGAAACCAGGGGAGTAACGATTTTCTCCGAACAGTATAATACCTGTATACAAGCGCGATGTGCATTCAGAAAGTATTACAAAGCATCTGTTACCGATTATTATTTATTATTCCGCAGGTGTCGTGGGTAAGGCTCAGAGATATTCATATTCTAACAACTGGAGCGTATACCTACACGAGTGATCAACGATTTCAAGCATTGCACAGACAAATCAACGGTCACAATAATGAGTGGTCGGAGTGGACATTATGCATAAAGTGGGCGCAAGAGCGGGATGAAGGCATCTACGACTGCCAAATATCCACTATACCTCTCAAGTCACATCAGTTTTACCTGAATGTCGTTGGTTAGTAAATGTGAACTAGTGCAATTAAAGGAATTCAGTAACGAAGTGCACGGAGAGAAATTTTTGATAAAAATTACCCTACCGTTCTATAAAAGTGTATCATGAGTCATCGTTTCCTCATTTCTGTCCCGAAATTTAGTAAAAATTAATATATGATGATCAAATTTTATTCTACGTTAGAGAAATTTTATCCTGACGCATAATAAATTTTACCCTTCCAGTCCAGTAATTTTTAGTCTACCGGCACGGTAATTTATATTTTTATCAGGATAAAATTTCTCTAGCGTAGAATAAAATTTGATTATTACATATTAATTTTTACTAAATTTCATAGAAATGAGGAAACGATGACTCATGATACTTTTACAGAACGGTAGGATAATTTTCATCAACAATTTCTCTCCGTGGGGAGAACGGTTCAAACGGTTGAATATCTCTTAGTTGATGATTCAATATTAAATTGAATCCCCCCATGATGATTCAATATTAAATTTTTGTCGTCCAGTGCCAACAGCAACCATACTAGGAGGCCCGGAAATGTACGTCGGCACTGGTAGCACCATTAACCTGACGTGCGCCATTCGATTCAGTTCGGAACCTCCAGCCTTCATATTCTGGTACTACGCCGACAATGTACTGAGTTATGACAGTCCTAGGGGCGGTGTCTCAGTAATAACTGAAAAAGGTACAGGCGTTACTACGTCATGGCTGCTCATCCAGGCAGCTCAACTATCGGACTCGGGAGAGTACAGTTGTAAGCCGAGCAATGCTAATATTGCATCCATACGCGTACACGTTGTCAACGGTGAGTGTATGCTGTGTACATGATTTGACTCTGCAATGCCGATGTTGAGTTAATTGGATTCGAGAAACATTAGAGGGGATTTAGGTCTTCGGGGGAGACGATGTCCCTGGAAATTAGACCTCATGACATTTTTTCCTTCCGAATGAAACTTTGTGATTGTTTAATGAATATAGACTTTAGTGAGCTTTATTTATTGACAGCCATTAAAATTCAATTTTTAATACAGATTCGAAAAAATTTGTTTTTCCAAAAATCGATTTTTCAACGATCACTCGAAAAATTGTCATCAAAATGAAATTAATCATGACTCAAAAATCATGCCCTCTTGATTCTATCAGAATATGATGGGGGTCGCACGAAAGAGAAAATCGGTTTTTTCATTATTACTGAAAGAATCATCAGTAATAGCAATTAAATCAGTGCTTGAAAAGTATATTTCAATGGCTTCTTAATCAAGTTGAAAAATGGTGAGAACAGCATCATTGCTTATCAAGTTACACAATACCGTCATGAGCTTTTTATATCAAAATCTCTATCTCTATTAAACTCAGGTAGCAGTCTATTATGTTGAATACTTATTCATGTTGATTCATGATCCCGACTAACTTCTGACAGAAGCTGGGTTAAACTCCGGCTAAATCCTGAATAAACCCTGATTAAAGCCCGGCTACGCACTGATTAAACCTTGATTGAACCTTAATTAAACCCGGACTGAAAACGAATTCGAGTCTTGAGAGGGTCTCAATGTAGAATTATTCGACAGAACGAAACAATACGCGAAATTTTGATGACATTTCAATTGATGATAGTACTATGGCATGAAAAAATAGAAGAAGAGAATAGCGTAATAAGAATTTAAAAAAGAAAGCCCATTCGGAATTAAATTGCTAATTTATTAGCAATAATAATTGTACTCATTTATAAAAAAATGGATTTTTTTGCATGATTTTTTGCATGAAAAGAAACTTTAAAAAATAAAAAAGCCGATATAATTCAACAGAAGATCTATAGGAAAATTTATACTTATTGTTTTTTCCCGTCAAAAATTGTCCATAAAAAACGTCCGCGATTTTCCAATAGAAAGTCGATGAAATTCCCTAGTGCGCTTGAATTTTCTACTAGATGTTTCCATATTCTCCATCTCATGTTCGAGTACCATATTTGACGCTCCGAGCTGATGAAAAACAGTCTCTATTTTCCTCTGTCATTTCTGAAATATCTCACTCCGCTAAAAAATGCACATGTCAGGCCATCATAACAGTATTTCGGCGTCTCCTCGCTCTGGGAAAATTGATGCCTGACCTTGTTTAAGCCTCCGGGCACCCTCCGGAAGCTCGTAAAAATAAAAGTAGCAGAAACAATGTGTAATCGAATCCTCCGATCTTCCTTTTGTCACATTCACCTCAATCCACTCGGTAAACAAACCATCATTATTTTTCTGGTTACAGGCGAACGACCGGAAGCAATGCAAACCGGAACTGCAGGACCTATTTTATCATCAAGCTGTCTTTTGGTATCGCTCATAATTTTGTACATATCCTCAGTGTGAAGTTTGTGGAACAATTACAAATAATTGGAAAACACTGAAAGTGACATTGAAAATGAACAGTATAACATAAGAGCTAAATATGTTTGAATTTGTGGATAAATAGCTTATGTAAAAAGAATTAAGTCGTGATATTAAATAGCGGATCGTCGACACTGATGATTATTACTGACGATAGGAAAACATTGAGAAGAAAATAAATGAGAATGTGAGTGAATTTTACGCCCTAAAAAATTTGAAGATCTCTGTCCATTCTGACCCCTCCTGACCTCAGATGCCCAAAATTTTCCTCCCAAGGTGCATGATCAACTCCTAGGCAAGCACTTCAGTCAACACAAATAATTTACTCAGGTACTCCCTCCGGAATCAAATATTTTCGGAAACTTTCACGGGGACGTGCCTCGAATTGCGTAACAATTCCAATGAATTTCATTCTTCAATTTCTCGAAGTGTAACATGACATTACCACATTTTCGTGACAGTGAATCACTGATGCGTTTCAGGAAAAATCGGTGAGTAATATGACAAAAGTGAGGGATTTACTGATATTCACATTCGTAGTTTCAATCTTTTTTGTCCTGAGAGATCGGATCAATTCGTAAAAAAAATATCCCCCATTTGTTCAATCGATCTATTCTCAATAACGACGACGATAGTTTCAAGAATTTAGAATAACAAGAAAAAAAACAAGAAAAAACTTTAAAAATTCTCCCTTTTCACTTGAAAAAATAACTTTCCTGTTAATTACGCCCCTTTGATTCTCCGATCCCGATATGCATTCCGGGCCACTTGATAATTTTCCAACGTACAAGAGCCAAAATGTACCAAGGGTCAACGTGTTAAATATGACGGATCCGTAACACTATTTCTCAAGGCATATTCGATGAAAGCCGGCAAGAAAGTTTATTATAATGCACGGATCGTCACCCGGCGAAGAGTATTTATATTAGTGACGACATGAGAATAGGTTTAGTTGACGGTTCACCAGTCTACCGAGTACAATAACAATCGCATATAGAATATTTCAAGTTGTCAAGTGAGAACCGGAAAAAGTGTCACATTCATCATCTCGAACAGTGATTAACACCAGTGCCATGGAAATACCGACATTATGCCTGGTATGAGTTACAATTACAGTCCAATCTTCATACAAGACTGCACAGGGGCAGTAGGGAATAAATTCTGAGAATTACATATCTCCCATTTTTCGACTTGATTCAAGTAGATTTTTTGGCTTGATTGAAGACGATTTTTTGGCTTGATTCAAGGTGATTCTAGGGAGTTATATATGGAGTGGTCGAAAAATCTACTTGAATCAAGCCGAAACATTGACTTGAATCAAATCAAAAATCGACTTGAATCAAGCTGAAATTCGACTTGAATCAAACCGAAAATTCGCCTTGAATGGAACCGAATTATTGACTCAAACCAATTTAAAAAATCGACTTGAATCAAACCGAACCATCGACTTGAATCAAATCGAAACATTGACTTGAATCAAACCGCATGATCGACTCGAATCAAGCCGAAAAATCGACTTGAATCAAACTGAAAAATCGACTTGAATTAAGCCGAAAAATCGACTTGAATCAAACCGACAAATCGACTTGAATTAAGCGGAACAATCGACTCGAATCAAGCCCAAAAATCGACTTGAATGTGCCTATTTGTATCTCTCCGAGTCAGACTTGATTCATGCCGATACCCTGACGATTTTTCGATTTGATTCAGGACGATTTTTTTTGCGTAGTACCTCGTACATAGATTGGACTGTACAATTTATATAAAGCCCATGAAACCTATATCCCGTGAATACATTTTTATTACAGATAGTAATGGGCTTAACATTACACGTGACTGCTTCCGATGATGGAGCGCAGTATCCGATTGAACGCGCTTTCCAAGTGGATTTGATTGATCAACTCAGTCCGGAAAACAGTGATGAGCGTGGAATATACGAGAAACGATATGTCAAGAGTGGCTATTTGCGCGATTACACCCACGAATCCCGGAAAATCAGGCCGTTCAGTCGATACGGACCTCCGCGACACACGAGTATAACCGGATTCACGAGGCCTCAATCCCCGAATGAACTTAATTCCTGGTCTCAACAGCCACGTAAACACCCTAATGATCCACCTGCTCCCGAGAGAATGCCCCCGGTGAGCAAGAATAATGAGCCACATCGGAATGCGAAACTGCGAGTACCAAGTCCAATTCGAGACGTCGATTTCAGGGACGACGATCCCATTGCTAGTCAGAACAACGAGCCGTTTCAACACAACGTCGCTAATTACTTACCCCCGAAAAACCAAAAATTACCGAATTTGTCGTCATTCCACGTGTTCCAACGGCCGGGACCGACGCATCTGCCTGACAGTCAGCGTTACACCATTCACAACACAGTGTTTAAGAACGATAAGATAAAAAATGATTACTCCCAAATATCGGACGCGACATTTTTCTTGACGAAGAACGCGGCGGCCCTGTCGACACTCTACGGCGCCCCGGCGGCGAACACGAACTATCCGCCGTTCGAGAATGTTCCAAGTCCGAATGCAGACGATGCAGTCAAGTCCTCCCAGAGCTTTCGAAATGTTCCCGAGAGAGCAAAGACGACTTCGCAGACTCCAAACGTCATATCGTTAATCAACACATTGCAGCCCAGTAAGCTGCAGGGACCGACGCATCTGGCTGACAGCCAGCGTTACAACATTCACAACACAGTGTTTAAGAACGAAAAGATAAAAAATGATCATTCCCAAATATCGGACGCGACATTTTTCTTGACGAAGAACGCGCCGGTTCTGTCGACACTCTACGGCGCCCCGGCGGCGAACACGAACACTCCGCCGTTTGAGAATGTTCCAAGTCTGAATGCAGACGGTGCAGTCAAGTCCTCCCAGAGCTTTCGAAATGTTCCCGAGAGAGCGAAGACGACTTCGCAAACTCCAAACGTCATATCGTTAATCAACCCATTGGAATCGAGTGAACTGACCAAATTATGCAGTGAGGATCATCAGAATACGCTGAAGCCCGTGAAATTGACGCACAAAGAGTCGGTATTTTCACCGAACGATTGGAATCGCCAGCTGGCAGTCCCCGTTACGAATTATCCATCACCGAGTGACATATCTCTGCCATCGATTCCAACCGCATCAACAATTTCGTCTAGCCACGTGCTTGATTTGCGGCCACAAGGAGAGCCCACTGTATTTCCATATCCGCAATACAGCGGACTTGTTCCTCTCATCAGTCATGTACCCAGTTACGGGTTGACTGTGAGTTCTGGAATTTCTCCGGCTGTAGGATCTATCCGGGATTCCTCGGCGACGCATTTTGGACTGGCGCTGCCAACGATCGCGGGCGAAAGAGAAGGTGCGACGGCTAGTGCTCCTGCGGGTTTATCTGGAGCTTTCGGGCCATCGCACTATCCCGGGTCGATTCCCATTCAGTCCCCTGTACCTATTCAACCTGTCTTCTCGATTATTCCTTCGGTAAATTCGATACAAGATTCCCGGATTTCGGCGTTTCCGGGGTATGGGGCTCACATGGCTTCTGTCAATTCTGGGTTTTGAGGGCTTTGGGGTGCTGGGGCTATCGATATCTACACAGCAGAAAATTCGGTTGATTCTGGAATTTAGGGTGGAGAATAACGTCGGTGTTGACGCTAATCATGAGGAGGTGTAATGAGTAACACTGCATGGAGTGAATTCAGTGTGAACTCAGTGCAGTTCACACTGAATAGTGTGAAATGGACATTTTTGAATTTTTCACGGTGTCAATAAAATTATCAACACCGCTCTCAGTTTAACGAAGGGCTCGGTTTAATTTCACTCCGAAGTTTGGTTGATTCTAACACCAAAATATTTCACTCCGCACATCATGGACTTAAACACTGTGGATTTTTTACTGTGTACACAGTAAAAAATTCTATGTTGGTTCTGACACCAAATCGGTGTCCCGGAAGGTCCACAACGTTCCCGGTTTGGACTAGTGGTGTTAAAAATTTGGTGTGAAGAATAACTTCGGTGTTAACGCTAATACCGAGGAGGTGTAACGAGTAACACTGCATGGAGTGAATGATAACACTGACTCAGTGCAGTTGACACTGAACAGTGTGAAATGGACACTTTTGAGAACGAGTAACACTGCATGGAGTGAATGATACCACTGACTCAGTGCAGTTCACACTGAATAGTGTGAAATGAACATTTTTGAATTTTTCACGGGGTCAATAAAATTATCAACACCGCTCTCAGTTTAACGAAGTGCTCGGTGTTAATTTCCCTCCGAAATTTGGTTGATTCTAACACCAAAATATTTCACTCCGCACACCACAGACTTAAACACCGTGAATTTTTTATTGTGTACTATTGAATGGGTGAATAGCTTATGAATATATTCGGGCTTTACCCGATTCACAGACAATATCATCGCCAGTCGTGTGTCTCTGGATTCCACGAATGTCAATAGATGGACACGTGCTGAAAAATTTAATGGAAAATCCCATTCGCTGGGAAGTTCTATTGGATTTCTATTTGTTTCTCGTCCGTTTTATTGAAAAATTCCACAGCTTTTCTCCGAGTCTTTCTGGATAGAAATATTTCGTAGAAATTGGAAAAAGGAGTTGCATAGAAAAATCGAAATCTATTCAATACTTCCTATTTAAAGATATGCGGAAAAATCTATTCCAAATAATTTCCGAAGTTTAAGGCAAGTTTAGATTTGTTACGAATTTTTGTTGTCAACATTCGAATTTGTACACCTGTTGGAATTTCAGGGATGAAAACTATACAATATCCCCTCTTCATCTAATTTATTATCCAATTTTAATTATTTATAATATGTAATCATTCATTAATAATACACTTCATGTCGTATTGTCAAATTACTTTGTATGTTTTTATAATTATAACGTCGACATAATTTAATTGAATAGTTAATTACTCTCGTAATTAATAATAATGTGATATTTTGGTCGGATAACGATATGGAAGTACAATTAAATTAAGCAATTGTTGAAATGATATGATTGAAATACTACCGTAGAATGGCCCACGCATTCCGCTGTTTGCAAGAAACGAGATGGAGTTAAAATAACGAGGTTTACACTGGGAAATTGAGTTTATATGATTGCTCCATTCATTGTATGTTTTGATATCATTCATTCACTCTGTGTAAATACATTACGTGCGCAACTCCTCTGATTCAACTTGAAGTAGTGTAAACATAGCTCAAATTTTGTAAATTAAAATTTCAAATTTCAAAACGTGAACGGATGTTAATATAAATAGCATCATTGATAATAATTAATTTAGAACTGCCAAAAGAACGGAGTCTCATGAGAAAATTAGTTATTCAAGGTTAGGGAGAAGATTGAAATTGAGAAAACAATGTTGAAGAATTAGAAAATAAAAATTTCCCGTAAATTATGAAAATTATCGTCAGTGTTAATTTTTCGTCTCTTCGAACATGGCAGATATCTCGAATGAATGGAGAAAGTAAGGTGGTTTTCATGAGTACAATCGCCCTGCGTCGAATTTTCATGAAGCCCGCCTATCAAAAGAGAATTGAATATCATTCTATAAAACACGAATAAACGAATCATATTGTCCAAATCATTTAGGTCAGAGGAAAATAGAATAATTCTACTTTTTTAATATTGTGTTTGCTAAGAATTCCAGAAATTCACACTCTAAAGTGTGTTCTAGAAGTAATTGAATTGTAATTATGATTAAAATCTCATTCAGTGAGCATAGGAATTAGAACACGAGCAAATCATTCACTATAATATGAAAATTTAACAGCTGATAAATTGGGGCGTTTGATTCCCATCGATCGTATTGCTTTTCGCAATGAGAATGATTCAAAACCCCGATCGACAGAATTCACGTTTCTGGGTGCCTCGAAATGGCAAGTTATGTGAAAGTGGCAGCATTGCGACATGTAAAGAAAATGATGAGCAGTTGCCAAATTCCGGAGCATATTCCTATAATTTATTACCGAAAACAGCTACCCTATATGAAGAGAAAAGCAATTTCCCACGTGTTCTCATTCATAGAAAGCCATTTCGAGAAAACATCTCAATGGAATAAATCGGATAAAAAACTCACTTTTTCTTTCCCATTGAACATTTTTACTAAAAAAATCCGCGCGTGTTACATTTCCATTTAAATTCTTCCAAATCGAATTCCCTCGTCAATGTCTCCTGCACGACGGGCAGACACTCGGGGCAGTAGTGATACAAAGTCAAGGCCCCACACATACATCAGTCGAGTCCTGACAGAGGCCATTCACTTTCCGCTACTAACCCAGATCTTAATTCAGATTTCTTTTATTTCGTTTCCACGCACTCGTTCGAGAACTTTTACCGTTTGAAAATGGCACGAGCTGGATTTTCGATCGGAATATATTTTCTCGATATAAATAAAATTCGCTTTATACCGGAGATTGAATGATGAAATAATCGCTCATAATGATCGCTGTCGCAGTGAATTTAATATGTGCATTGGAAATTTCGCTGTATGAAGATCTACTCATCATTGAATTGAGGGAAAGTCACATGGAATTGATATAAATAAGGAATGGTGCGATGGCCTGAACTGTTTTGCAGTGGATTCCTAACACTCCCGCGAGTTGTCACTTTCTGGTTTCGTCTGATGGGGGAGAAACCTCTGGAGGTAATTGTTAGTCTGCTGTTGATATTCGAGCGATTCAAATGCTCTAGATGACAATTTGTTGACGATGGATTATCTTTCATCTATTTTATTTTTTATTGTTGGGACGACGCTGTGCGGTCCTTTCGCAGGTGTAAATATCTGTATTTGGAAATTTTTAATTTTCAACAATTGGCCAGTTTTTGACGAATATCTCGGAATCTAAAAGAGATACAAAAATTTTTGTCAACACCTTTTTTGTAGCGCTAAATGAGGGTTATAAAAAAGGTCTTGAGCAAAATATTGCTATCTTTCTTAGATTCCGAGATATTCATCAAAAAATGGCCAAAAGTCAAAATCGACTTAACCCGGTTTAACGCTTCGTTACTGAATCAATTTCTCAAGAAAAAACAATAATCGCAACGGAAGAACGAAATCATTTTAATAGAATATCCCTTTCTGTCACTGCAATTCTACTCTTGACGTCACACTTTCTCCCACTTCGTCAAACTCCCGAAGTGGTCGATTGGCGTGACGATCATTCGGTTGGAATGGCCCGAGGGACCGGCTGATAATGATCATAACTCTTGAATTGGGGTACGTTTGTGTGGCGGGATCAGGTGGGGAACTTTGGATTGTACTGCACTGTAATGGCCTTCTGATCCATCACTTTTGGTGATTGAGTTGATGAAGACGTCCAGCACGTGTGAAAAAATTGTATAGAAATTTTCTATACGGATTGCGTATAGTCATCAACGATGATCTGTTTGCACAAGCCAACTTGCCGAGAAGAATTGGGGGTGTTGATGCATCGATCGATAACAGTCCGATGACATTTGTCCGGAAATTTGGGATAAATACCTCGAGCAAGATATACTTCTCTGTCAATCGTTTTAAAGTAGCTCTACCCTCACGGTAAATTCAAAGATTATTGAAAACTGCAAAAAAATTGCAGAAAACTCGATTAGATTCGGATTTCTCATTTTTTTCTCAATTTAATTATCGTTTTGGTTTTTTCAAAGAAGAAATGTTTAAAAATCAGGATTTAACCCAGTGTCTTATGTGAAAATCAACATTTCCATTGTAATCAAAGATTAAAATCAGAATTTTTTTTCATTAGATATGAAAAAATCATGAATTTTTTTGACACCTCATAAAAAACAAACCACCGTTTTGCAAACAAGTTTTATTATTTATTTATAAGAGGGAAATGTTTGAAAAAATATCAGTATTTTGCGAAATTTAATTTAGATAATACTGACTGGGTATGAACTTTTTCAATTTTTTTCCATGCAATTTAGTTGAAAATTTTTAAAACTGAAAATATCCAAAAATACAGCGTAGCCCGGCCGAAGGGTCGAGCTACTTTAAGGCGTTTCATGCGAAAAAGGTAAATAATATAAACAAAAAGGTAAAGGTAATATTAGGGAATTGTCTACGAATTTTCCTAAAAATTTTTTAGATTTCCTTTTCAAGTTATCAACGATTGAACTCGCTTCTTATAAATGGGCTCTTATGGAGATTTTTTTGTTTAGCACGAAACTGCGGTACCCTCTGAGCTCATAATATATGATTGTTCTCATCTCCATAATATCAATTAATTATTATTGAAGAAATAATTACGATGTTGATTAAATTGTTATAGTGCGACGTTTCGCCAAATTATTTTAGCTCCATCAGGCTCTTGACGAACGAAGTGAATGAAATGATCCGGATTAACGCTGTGCGTCGTTCGGGGTCATTGCCTCCGTGAATTTGGAAAATCCTGTATATTTTTACTGTTGACTGAGAGTTTGTTTATTTATTGTGGTTGTTTATTTATTTATTTGCTTGTCATGCGTTCCGACACAATTGATTCTAGAAATAGTTTGACTAGGCGTAGATTTCCGTCAAGAGACTGATGAAGTTAAAATAATTTAGCGAAGCGTCGCACTACGACAATTTAATCAACGTCGTAATTATTTCTCCAATATCCCTTGACCCTCTTATTATTAGCTGATAATATAGTTTCATGCTTCAATCGATAATAACATAAAAAGGAAATTTGAAAAAATTCTACGAAAATTCATAAATAATTCAATTCAAGTAGCGAAGTGGTAAACCGGTATAAGTCGATTTTGACTATCGGCCAGTTTTCAATAAATATCTCGGAATCTAACGGAAATAGCGAAATTACTGTAACTTCCTTTTTTGTAGCTCTCAATTTGCTCTACAAAAAAGATTCTGACAAAAATTTTGATATTTCCCTTAGATTTTGAGATATTTATTGAAAACTGGGCAGTAGTCAAAATCGACTTATACCGATTTACCACTTCACTACTGAATTGTGATTCCAAACATTCTGTATGAGTTCCGGATGAATTTTATTATTTACCTTTTCCCACGAAGCACCTTAACCCGAGAAAACTCGCGCCAGTTCACCGAGAACCTTTAGTCGCGCCGTGAGAGAATCTCTAAGGCACTGCGCGCACACTAGTTAGAGGTTCGAGCTATCCATGGGACTGATTTAGTTGCCGAGTATTACCGAACGCCTCACGGAACCGCTCGGCGCGAGCGAGCCAACCGAACGACTTTAGTCGCGCCGTGAGAGAAGCTGTGACGCTCCTCGGTCGAGCTCGAAAAAACATTTTTTTATAATTTATTGAACCATACTAGATGGTTCTTATTGATCCCAAAGGAAAGAGGGATCATTGCTTGAGGCCATCCAAAAGTTTCAGTTTAAAATCTCAATTTTTTTAGTATGTTCCCTAACCCTGAAAATATTTGTAAGAGAAAATCATAGTGCGAGTGCTGACGGGTTAATACTGTTCTTTGCTTGCCGCAAACTCCCGAAAAAAACTCAAATCTCACTGAGTTTTCCAATTATCTTCAGTATCTCATATCATCCTAGTCACGAAGACGCTTTGATGCATAAAAATAGCATCGTTGCTTCGGGGAAATGGTAGCAAGATATTTTGTTTCCATATCATAGCTGTTGGTCGCAGGGATTAATGGGATCCCTTTACGGATGAGAAAGCAAGCGAAAAATTACCAGACAAAATGACGAAGGACTTACCCACGCCAAGGATCGCCCTGCAAAGCCTCTCTAAATGTAATTCCGTATTTGTTACAGTTGATAGAACACTGAAAAACAAAACAAACATGTAAATCACAAAAATCTTTCACAGTGAAATCACAAAAAATGTGTCTACGAGTGTGTGAATTTTACCTTCACCAAAACCTTCCCACAGATCAACTTCCCGAGAAGAATTGTCAATGCGGACGCATCGACTGGCAACAGTTCGATGACATTTCTGAAGTGAAGTGGTAAACTAGCAGAAGTGCAGTTTAAAAAAAAATTTTCTATTGCTTGAATCGAAAGTTCTCTCAAACGCAGTCAAATTCTTCAACTCTCCTGAAAAATTTTCATTTTTGCACTTATCCTAGTTTACCATTTCGTTGCAGTTTGTCCGGAAAAAATTCAAATATCGCTGAATTTTCCAATTATCTTCAGTATCTGATATCATCCAAGTCGCACGAAGACGCTTTAACGCACGAAAACAGCACCATCGCTCCGGGAGAAATCATTTGTTTACATATCATAGCTGTTGGGCGCAGGGATTAACCGTCTCCATGTACGGATGAGAAAGCAATCGAAAAATCACCGGACAAAATGACGAAAGACCCCCACGATCTCCCCGCGAATCCCCCTAAGCGCAATCCGATATTTGTTACAGCTGATCGAGCACCGAAAAACAAAACAAACATGCAAATCGCAAAAATCCTTCACAGTGAAGTCACAAAAAATGCACAAACTCGTGTGTGAATTTTACCTTCACCTAGACCTTCCTTTCAACCGCCTCGCCAGAAGAGGGGATCTCGATATAAAAGCTGTCCCCCGAGTTACAAATAGCATCAGATACTGCATTTCACCACACCGTCATTACGATTAGAAGATACAGCACCGCAAACAGTACCCGACATGCGCTCGGCCGTAAGTTCACCCATAAATAATCGATTCAAATAAAGTCCCATCGAATCAATCACCAACTTTCCGAATTTCAGTTATTGTTCGGGCTTGTCGCCCTCACCTTCTCCACCATTTGCGCCAAAGAAAGGAGATCGGAGAACAAATTCCGGCGATACGGGCCATTTCCCATGAAGGATAAAAGAGGTACAGATTATGTTCCGGGTCATATATCGTCCGGCGCACCCTCCGGCCTCTTCCAGCCTATAATGGCATCCATCGCTGGTACCTCGTTGACACGAGCACTGGGTGGCTACCAGCATGGCTTCGATCAGGCCAGCGCAGGTCATGGTCCATCCCTCTCGCTGCTGGGATCCGCAGGCCTCGGGGCAGGTCATGGACTGAACTCAATGGGCATCAGCCTCGGCGGTCACAGCGGACAAGCGATCTACGCGCTTCCTGCTTCCTCGCTAATGTCCGCCTCCAAGACAGGCCCTGTCATGTTCACTTACCAGAACGGCCTAGGATACGGCGGATCCAGCTACATGAAGCCGATCTACTCGAGTGGTCTCCAAAGCCTGTCGACTTATGCTTCCGGCTCTCACGGGTCAAGCGCTCCCGTCGAAGCGGCTTCCTACGGAGACCTCTCCACCGCCGGAGTCCACGGCATCACCCAGCACTCCTCCACAGCTGGTGGTCACGGCTACAACTCGCCGGGATCGTCGGCGCAAGCGATCTCAGGAGGACTTGTCTTCCTGGAAAACCCCCACGGCTCTTCGTCCTACAGCCATCTGACTCCGTCCACCTCCAGTCAGGCATCCCCCAGCTACCACACGGGCTTGTCCAGTGGATCGTCAGACAGCTCCAGCTACCAACTGCCCATTTCCTCTCAGTCGTACCCCGCAGACGTCGGTGCGTACTCCAAGTACCGTCAGCCCCCTATTTCTTCGTCTGGCAGCTCCTACGCTATCGCCAACGCAGCGAACTCCTTACCCAGCACCAGCTACGGGATTCCCAGTAACAGTATCATCGCATCCCATTCGGGCGCCCATTCATCGGCTCCCACCGTCCATTATTCACCACCAGTTTCTTACATGCCATTCCATTCGACCTACAATACTGCTGCCTCAGACGACTCCGGTTCTAGTGTCAATTACGCTTCGCCAAGCGCCTCGTATTCGCAATCCGAGTATCCTAATCACTCGCAAGTGTCTTCATACGGACACTCCGAGCCACAAGGATCTTACTCACATATTAGTCCAGTTCAGAGCAGCCACGCCTCAGTGAAAGGGTATAATGATGAGTACTCAATTCCCAAATACGACACCATATCCTACTCCAGCCCTAGCGAAAAGTATTAAAGAACAAATGACTTATCTACTTTAGAAAATTTTTTAATGCTCATATAAATTTATTTAACAACCTCCTTCGTTAGATCGGATACATTTACGGAATTGTTTGCATTTTGGGCGGCACAATTCAGTAGCGGAGTGGTAAAACGGTTTGAGTCGACTCATCTACCAGTTGAGTTTTTGGGGAATATTTCCGAATCTAAGGGAGATAGCGAAATTTTTATATTTACATTTGTTGTAGCTCTCGATCGGCTCTACAAAAAAGGTTGTAATGAAAAGTTTCCTATCTCCCTTAGATTTTGAGATATTCAATGAAAACTGGTCAAGAGTCAAAATTGACTTGTATCGTTTTACCACTTCGCTACTCAATTGGTTGGTATTTCCGGGGTTTTACTTCTTTGTTAGTGGCAGTTCCAACATACAGGAAGTTTTACGTGCAGAATGACAATTTCAGTAGCAGATCAAAGCTTCACAATAATTTTTATTACATTTTAGCGGATGATGAGGGAACATCTTTGCCCTGTCACTCTATTTTCCAACGATTATCGTAATTTTTGTGCTGATAAGTACGTGTTGTTTTTGGATTTCGTAAATTTTTGTTTTATAGATGGAACTAAATCGCCCTGATGAGGAGAGTATTCAGCTCTCGAAACGTTAAATGCAGATGAGGTTTTCATTTAAATCCTCCCCACAATGGCCTAATGAAGGAGGTTTTTAAACAAACTTATCTATTCCCTCATATTTTTGTATTTATAATGTTATTTAACTCCAAACTACATGTCATTGTCGCCATTCACGCCTGTACTTTCATGCGAATCATGTTCTGAATAAAACAGTCAATAAAAAGAAGGTGAAATTTCAAGATCGATGGGCGTTTCTAATGACTTAATTGGCCGTGGAGTGACCGGTTGTGTTGACTCGAGTTCCACCTGTAAATCCGAATGCACGTTGGCCATGGGAGAAAATTATAAATCACATGAGCAACTTCCAGCAATAATCACCAGAATCTTTCTCGACGAAAAAATAGAGAAACGGAGTTGCGGATGATAAAAAAAATATGACAGCATCACTTTTACTTAAAAGTGTATGGAGAGTGATACTCTGGACAAACCCCTTTCTAAATTCTTGCTCTCCTGGGGAAGCTGCAGATAAGTGAACGTCATATGGCAGTGACCGGTCGAGAAATCTCGATTTATAACGTCAATTTGCAATTATTCCACACCTCGAATGTGTCCCGGAGGTCGCACGGGGGAGAGTGGTTGCTCCCTTTTCCCAAGTTCTTTCGTTTTTCTCGACTCTCCTTTTCGACTTGATCATCTTACCCCACATATCGCGTTCCCTTGACCACCTTCCGCTTCTCTCCGTCTCATTCCGACGTTCTTACTCACTCCATTTCCTTTCTCCATCCACCTCTCTTCCGCTCTACCGCCGGCGTCTGCTATTCCACTCCCCTTGCTGGTACTACTCTCACCGCTGTCGCTGGTTCGCTGGTGGAAGCGGTATCTCTTGTTTTTATGGGTCGCTATCCACGAATGGATAGCGCTCATCAACAAAATTGGAACTGACACCGGCAGGCACGATGAAAAGCCCAAACGCTGGGACATTGCTGAGTCATTTGTAGTGATATAGTTATGAATTTATCACCGAACGAGTTGTTATATAAATTGATTACATTAATATGTGACAACACGATTTAGTGATAGAGATCTCCATTTTTTAACGTGGAAAAGAACGAGCTTCATTTTGAAACTTATGATCGCACATTGAGAATTTTGAACGACTTTAATCCTACACTGAGAAAATAAATTACATTTGCCAAGTATATTTGCTAAACTACAAGAAAATTCACACATGTCTTAAGCAGATATTTATATAGATTTACTTGTGCCAAGTGAATATACTTGGCAGAAGCAATTTTTTTCTCAGGGTAGTCTGGTCACCAGACGAGTCGCTACGATTGGTCACCGTCGCGGGGAACGCCGTCGTATTTGGGCTTCAGCGTTGCCGAATGCACTCTACACTGCCCGGACGCGTTTAGCGAGGTCCCGGCAACGTCGCGTCATGGGCAATTTCATTTAACACGGGAAAAAATAACTCACCTGTTCAAAGTAATTTGTTTTCTTTAGGAATTTTGGGAAATATCTTGTTCTAAGAACTACTATAATTTTTTAGACACTTCAATTGACAAAGACAATTTTTTTTCAATTTGTCCGGTTAGCCAGACAATTGTAATTGAAGAAAAACGACGCACGTTGAAGAAATATTTTGAGGGTGACTTGCGAAAGTATTAACTTGAGGCATTCAAATAAGTCAACTCGAGTCTATGAAAGTCTCAACTTGGGACTTTCAAAGGGATTACATTGAGATTTGGAAGTCTCAAATTGATCATAAATATGTAAACGAGATATATAAATACCTAAAAGACTGTAAACTACAGATTTAGTTAATTTAACGTAAACTAAGGCAATGTAAAACACCACATCATAATTATGTGACAGTGTAAAAAACCGAGTAGATGGGTTCCATTACATCACTTTAATACAATAAAAAAACTTGAGGTGTTTCCGAAAAAAATTCTAAATTAATTTATTCCATTCTCACAAGTTATTGAGCTGTTCTATCCTAATATGTTGTTGATTACGGCAAAAATTACAGTTTGTCTCAAATAAGAAATGATTTCACGAATTTTTCATTTTTTTGAGTCGAATATCGCCACCCTATCGCATTCTATTGTCCTCCGAATGTAAACAGTGAGAGCCAAATAATTTTATTTCAAGTTTTCCAAGAAGTTGGCTCCGCACAGACCGACGAGTGGGGCCTCCCGAAAGTTGGGAAATTCGGGGAATTGAATTCCCCTATAGCCCCTGACTTTACAAACTATCGGAAATCCAGTCTATATCTATTTCCACTGAGGGGATCAGATATGGCTCCACCGAGGATAGTTCATGTGATTGTTAATTTATGCGAAATCCTCTTTGGAATTTGGAGAAACGTTTTCTGTCATCGATACATTCCGTCGTGTTAGATTATATGATAAAATAATATCGTGATATTGTGGTATAGTAGAAAAAATATTTCAGTAGCGAAGTGGTAAAACGGTTTAAGTCGACTTATCTCCCAGTTGAGTTTTTGAGAAATATTTCCGAATCTAAGGGAGATAGCGAATTTTTCGTAATAACATTTGTTGTAGGCCTCAATCGGCTCTACAAAAAAGGTTATAACAAAAATTTTGCTATCTCTCTTAGATTGCGAGATATTCATCGAAAACTAGCCAACAGTCAAAATTGACTTAAACCGTTTTACCACTTCGCTACTGATTTCATTCTTCGAAAAAATCAAAAGAATTTGATTTTTCTGTGCAATTTATTGGTGTCTTTATGCATACGTATGCATGTATGTGGTCTTTTTCTTCCTTTTTTTCGAAATTCTATCAAAAAGGATCAATCTCTATTCATTGACACCAATTAAAATTCAATTTTTCATACAGATCCAAAAAATTGATATTTTTCCAAAAAAATGGCCATCAAAATGGAATCAGTCGTGGCTCAAAAAATTGATAACAATACCCTCTTGACTCTATCAGAATATTATGGAGGTCGCACAATTCGTTGTTGAGTTACAGCACATTGTTTATGCGATTTGAAAGAGGAAATCGGTTTTTTCACGATTACTGAAAGAATCATCAGTAATGGCAATTAAATCAGGGCTTGAAAAGTATATTTCAATGGCTTCTTAATCAAGTTGAAAAATGGTGAGAACAGCATCATTGCTTATCAAGTTACACAATACCGTCATGAGCTTTTTATATAAAAATCTCTATCTCTATTAAACTCAGGTACCAGTCTATTATGTTGAATACTTATTCATATTGATTCATGGTCCCCACTAACTTCTGACAGAATCTGGATTAAACTCTGGCTAAATCCTGAATAAACCCTGATTAAATCCCGGCTATACACTGATTAAACCTTGATTGAACCTTGATTAAACCCGGACTGAAAACGAATTCGAGTCTTGAGAGGGTCTGAATGTAGAATTATTTGACAGAACGAAATAATACGCAAAATTTTGATGACATTTCAATTGATGATAGTACTATGACACGAAAAAAAAGAAGAAGAAAATAGTGAAATAAGAATTTAAAAAAAAAAACCCATTCAGAAGCAAATTGCTAATTTATTAGCAACAATAACCGCATAAATAGAAGAATTTTCCCAAAAAAACTCCCCACAATAAAACTATAGTCATGTGTGTGTTGTGACATGATTGATAATGACCGTGAACATGAAGCGTACGTGAACTATCGAAAGGCGTGGCAACATACGAAATGACGGTGTCCGGAGGAGTAACGGCACCTCCAGAGAAAGTGAAGCGATTAACCATCCTCTCTAAGAGACGCATTACCAGTGAAATTGAAAGGAAAAAAAATCACCAGAAAATGAATGGAACGACGACCGGAAGTCCATGTAGTTTGAACCCAATTAAATGGATTATGTTATTAGCTACAATCGGGTCTTTTCAAGAATTCGCCCACTTAACCTTTCTCAAATTGAAAGTGATTTCAACTCACGGCACCTTTCGTGCAAGGGGTCCCTGAAGAGTAATCCGTTTCTTTGTGCACCAGAGCAGACGTTCACGTTCCAAAGTTGCGAATGAGTTGTGGACGTAAATAGAAATGGGCTCTCCCACTTCCACTGCGACAATGAAAGTCCTTCTATTCTGCAGTCCTGAGCTGTCTAAAAATCAGGGTGATGAGAAATAATGATGAAAATTTTGTGCTATGACGAGATGTCAAGAAAATAGAACATTGGTTTTCTACTGAAAGAGAACGTACAGGTATTCACACTCATTTGATGCGATTCCTCGTCTCGCCAGCAGGAAAGTTGAACTAGTTTTGATTTTTCAAGTTAGCTGATATAAAGTCGAAATGTAATGCTTGTTGGTTAACGTCGATCCTCTAACGACGGTGCAGGCAACAATCCCCGTGTGGTTCCTCCCAGAAATCACGGCTTCGTTGAGATATACTCGAACGATTGGAATTAGACATGAGGTGTTGTACGTCTTCTGGAGTTCTTGGGAGGTTGTAGGGCGACTATCAATCAGAATTTTCTCATTTCCGTGGGAAGTATTTTTTTAAAGGACCGCTCGGAAACACGCACAGAAGGCGTGAATGAAGCTGAAATTAAATCCCATTCGGGAGAGGAAAAATAAGCGGGAAATCGCTGTTGTCTCCATGTACAGTCGGAAAGACAAGATTTATTTTGAGATGTATGATCTCGAATTGAGACTTTTCATCAGTGTTTTCAGGGCGAACAAACGATTGCTTAGGAGGAAGAAATAATTTTTACGTCCTTTTTCTGGTAATATTCATTGAATATTTCTCTCCGTGTATATTAAGAATTACTACGCTCCCACACTAAAAAATAATTTCATTCT
This sequence comes from Diachasma alloeum, assembly GCF_001412515.2. Classification (NCBI taxonomy): domain Eukaryota; kingdom Metazoa; phylum Arthropoda; class Insecta; order Hymenoptera; family Braconidae; genus Diachasma; species Diachasma alloeum. The sequence continues at coordinate 1,013,416 of NW_021680679.1, read as the reverse complement.
TTCGTCCAATGAATTTTCCAAATTTTTTTTCAATATAAATGTGCTCGTTTCATTGGTATTGAGTTGTTCAATCGTGCGTAAAAACGATAATGAGAATAAAAATTGTAATGAAATGAAGTCTTCCCGTTTCTCTCTCCGAATTGAATTGCCCAAACTCTGCACATACCCGATGCTTTCCTCTCTCAACAGACGCCGCTCAACAGTTCAACGTCCCGAAGAAAGTGGCCTTGTGCTATCCTTCACTCCTTTTTGCCTTCCGGTCGATATGGAACAGGCAAAAAAGTTCTTATTGGCCCAGTCTAACACCGGCTTTTGCTGAAGTGAATGTATACAACTCTATTGCTCTTTAATGGGGTGAGATTCCCGTGCTTGCTGAGGACTAAAGAATGGATTACGCCGTTCACCATAGCGGACCTTTTGTACTTTCGTATATGAACGTTTCTGGAGTAGGGGAGAGGCTTTATAACTTAAGTCGAACAATTTCAGTTTCATAGTACAGCTAGAGCCACGAGGCTTTCATATTGTGAAGAAAAATCAGAATCAGAAAACTGTAAATATGGTATGTATTCAAATGCTGAATGGGATTTGAGAAAAAAATTTCGTCATTTTCAGGAACATGTCGGTGATTTTTAGGCATCAGTCACGAATCATTGGTGATATTGATCACTGAATGATGTTATCCTCATCAGTGACTTCTATCACTGAAATTTCGTGATAGATTCCTCAAAATTAGATATGAATCCTTGAACATTAGTAATATTCCGATTACGGAATCGTCTCGGAAAATTGAAGTGACGGTATCGTAATTTTTCACAGGAGATTCAGAATTACGGAAAAAAGACGCAATTTTCACTGAATATTTCTCTCCGCGCACCTCTAAATACCAATAAATTTCGGAAAACCCCACAAATTCAGTAACAATTCATTCACAGAAACGTGCATCCTACTTTTATTCCAAAATATTTCAATATTATAGTCTTAGAACAAAATTTTCTTAGAATCCTTCATTGCAAAGATGATTTCCTCCATTTTTGAATGTAAATTTTATTACGGCAAAGCTTTTAATCCTCCCCTGTGTCCCACACCTCTATTTTTCCTATTCGCCCCTTTAAATTCGTAATTTTCTCCCTCAGTGGAAATTTCCCCCGACGTGCCACACGAAAATGTGAAGTAAATCCCCTGTCGTTACAGAACGCGATAATAGTCGTGAGTCTGCTGGTCCCGTTGTCACTTGCCGAAAAAAAAATCAATTTGGAAGACATCGAGAAAGATAATCTCCACACGGAAAATCATTCACATTCGTCGCTGTTAAAGCCAGAATCTGACAACGGAGACGTACAATACCCTCACCGGTATTCAAACGAACGTGGAGCAGGATTAGGGAGATACACGATAATAGCGTCGAATCACGTGGAATATAACGTACGTACCGTACGTACTGTTATCCCAGAGTATTACAAACATTCCTAAATGTATTCGAATTAACTGAACAGGGGCAGACCGACGGTTACAACAATGTAGATAATGCAGATAGTGATATCAGATATCAGGTGAATACAGAGGATGCTGCTACCTCAAAATCACAACCCGCTGATGGCTATGATGACTCCACACCGCAAATACGAGTTGTGCCAAAGGTGCTGGGACAGGCTGATTATCAAGGGCATTTGTATGATTGGCCTCGAGCTGCTGTTGATGATCAATATCAAGGGGGTCAGCTGAAAAGCGCGGTAACGCGATACCCAGTGCAGGCACTCAGAGGTAGGCAATTGAGAAATATTTTTCCGAACTGACCTTCACTTTTCCGCATCCGGGGATTGGTATTGGCCCTTCCCCAAACTCGTAAAAGTGAAAATCACTACACTGATAGAACGGTTTAGTCGAACCAAACGAGACTTTTTAACTCGTTAACTATTAACGAATCGCGGTAACAGTTAAGAAGCCTCGTTTGGTGCAACCAAATGAGGTGAATCGTTCCACCTTTTCTATCAGTGTACGGAAAAATATCGTTCACGACTAGTGCCATGGGGTTTTTTAACTCGCGGCTATACACTGCACTGAGAGAAAAATATAATTCTTCTGACTATATTCCATCACCATCGAATTATAGTCAAAAAGTCCTCAACAATTTTTCATGGGCTACGGTAACTATGGCCGGAGAAGTAATTACTACTATGGAATGTAGTCATTGCAACTATTTTATAGTTCTCCTCACGATAGATTTGTCGTGGTTGCTTTTGAACTTGGGTTAGTTTAACTGCATTTTGATTTACAAAAATTACGCTTGTGAAGTTAATATAATGTTAGGTGCCGCATGCAACAAAAAATCGTATTGTTCACCAAAATGCCTCAACTATTTTCCTATTGTAAATGGAACTCCAGATTTTTCTCTCAGTGTGATTAAACCTTGATTAAACCCGGACTGAAAACGAATTCGAGTCTTGAAAGGGTTTGAATATAGAATTATTTGACAGAAATAATACGCTAAATTTTGATGACATTTCAATTGATGATAGCACTATGACATCACAAAATAGAAGAAGAGAATAGTGAAATAAGAATTTAAAAAAGAGAAGCCCTTCAGAAGCAAATTCCTAATTCATTAGCAATTATAACTACACTCCATATTCTCGCCGGGCTATAAGGATAAATTGCCAATAGAAATTGAGTGGAATTAAATTTCTATGAACTTTTCTCATGCGTATGATTAATTCTCTGAATTTTCAGAAGCCGTCTACATTCCGGCGAGCCAATTATTGGCGTATTCCCGAAATTTCTGGCTGAACCAGCTCGCTCTACCAAAAAATTTCGGCTTACTCCAGCACTTCAGTCCACAAGCTATTGAAAAATCCCCCGTTACGGTGTACAGACCGGCCCCAGGTCAATCTGTACACAGTGCGTCGAAGTACCTAGGGTACCAATCAGCGATTGACCCGCATCCAGAGGAGATTCTCCCACCGCAGGTTCTCGTCCATTCAAAAATCCCCCGAATGAATCATCGCGCTGTAAAATTAAACTCAAACTTGACTCGATATTTCTCCTTCCCCCAGCCGCAGGTACTTCTCACCCAGCCGCAAATCCAATATCTCCAAGAATTCATTTCGAAGCCAACGAATTCTCTCCGCGATCAGGCGGAAGTCAATCATGCGACAACTTACGCTGCTGCACCTGTCTACGGACAAGGCCAGACTGTTTCCTACACGCAAGGTCAATTGAGGCACCTCAGTAGCTACGATGAGCCCAAAAAAATGCAGTACAGCATACGTCTTACTAAACCTGTTTACCGGACACAAAGCGATCATAGTGACGAGCAGCGACATTTAAAGGTCAAGATTAAACAAGTTGGATAGTTAAATCACGTCTGCAAAAAAATCATACTCATCAGCCATTTACTGTCATCATATCAGCAATCGCAGTTTTAATCCACACGGAGAAAAATGTTTAGTATAAATTAGAGATCTCACAATTCGCTCACCGATTACGGAATCGACTTAGAAAATTTAACGGTATCGGAATTTTTCACAGGAGATTCAGATAAATATTACGGAACGCTCTGGAAAAATTTCGTGACAGTTCTGTAAAATTTCTTACAATCACATTTCGCTCCGGAATTACGGAAATGATACGTAAATTTTATTGAATATTTCTCTCCGTGCAAAATGAAAAAGGAAAGAATTAGGCAACTGCTATAGAATTTTCTAACGAATTCGTCAGGTTTTCTATTGAATTTTTGCGTACGTGAAATGGCTGAGGAGCACGGAGGGAAAAATTGAATAAAAATTACCAGAAAAAACGCAAAAATTATTACGAAAAAACGTAAAAATTAACCACCCGTCTGATGGCTCACCGCTGTGGGGACAACAAGTGGTTCCGTAATTTTTCCCCAACGATTGAGAAATTTTACGGAACGGAACGTAGAAATAACTCACCAACTTCATAAAAATTGTTGAACGTTCAAGAATTTTTTATTTTTGAGGCCCAATAAGTCGGCAAGTTTCTGTAAGATTTGACTTCTTCGGGAAAAATTGCGCCACAATTTCGTACTTTGTTCGGTGATGAACCTGAGAATTCACTGAACGTTTCAGATTTCTTCTCTTCCATTCCTATAAAAATTGCCGGAAAACGATTCCCCATTGCGGATTACGTGAATTGTTCCGTAATTTTTACTGAATATTTCTCTCGGTTGGAATAATCTAGGTGAATCACATCCGTTTGGTTGAACTTAATCTTGTCCATCCACAGATATCGAATGCACCGAGACAGGATTTGGCGGCCCCACCACTGCCCGAGTCTCCGAGTGATCTACATTCCGGTAGAGATGGTCATCAGCTCTATGTGCAGAATCACATTGATCATGTGCCTGAGCCGAAGTCATTATTAGGCTCGTACATTCCGAGTCGCGTAATCGCCGCGCAAGACACTGCTAGGTATCGGGAACGACCCTTGAAGCTCGAGGGTGGGTTCCTACCGTCTAAGAATTTCTTCCATGTTTATGGGAAGCGGAAAGCAAAATACGTTGAGTAATGAGACGACGTCGTAGCGCGATGGGCCATTCATAAGTACAATCCTACTATCGATTTGGAAAGTGTGAACACCTGGTGATGCAGGCTTTTAGATCTTGCAGTATTTCTCAACATCGGTATCAATATTTGTCGACGGGAATATATTGCAGATATACCAAATAATCGGAGGAACAATGAAGTCGATGAAAGACCTAGGGAATTCGGTAGAAAATTCTATTGAATTTCTATCGAACTTTCTGTTAGTTTTTGGGTGATTTGGGTGATCAGACATGTTCAGTGGAGAATATTCTGCAGAAAAAATAAATTGAATTCGAATTGAATTCGATTTTTCTGGACAAAGATTATTCTATTGAGATATTTTCTATAGAAATTCCTCCACTCGAATTTTCCAAGTCCTTATTTATTATGTTTTTTATAAAAAGAAAAGAAAACTGGAGAGTCGATAGAGAAATTTAGTGCTTTCTTTGAGAAATTCTATAGACTGTCTGTTGGCATTCTATAAGAATTCGATTGGAATTCTATTTTTTGTTGAGCTAATTCGCTTAAAAATTATGCAATGGTTCTTCCCATATTTTCAAATAGATATATGTCTATAGAGAAATGTCTATAGATGTTGATTTTGTTATACAACTTATTCTTTTGGGCTTTTTTCTACAAGAATTCTTGGGCAGGATTTTTTACATTTTTATCTTGGTTTTTATTATGGGGAACAAATAAAAATACAGCGGGAAAATTCAGAAAATTTACACCCAATAATTTCTTAGAGAAAGTATTAAGTTCTACTAAATTATTTCATGCGTGTTAGGGAATTCATGTCGAGGAATTTCTGTAGAAAATTTCTCAGCAGAAAAAGTTGAATTAAATGATGAAATTCTGGGGATTTTTCCTATAAAATAGTTGCTATTGAAAATTTTCTACAGAAAATAGTGCATTAAACCTGTGGAATCCTTCAATAGAATCGGCCAAAAACTAATAGACTTTACAATAGAAGTTCAATAGAAATCCAATAGAATTTTCTACCGAATCAGCTAGGTTTTTTTATGAAATTATTTCATGCGTGCAAAGTTTAGAATGAATGAAACAAATAGAAATGTATTTTTATGTCAACCCTTGACGCATTTTGAGGATAGAGAATACCTTATAATATTAGAATATAATTTAATAGCAAAGGGTGAAAAGTCTCACGAAAATCATTATCGATTTTTCGTCCAGTTACTATTTTTGTTTAAATTCACGCTATTGATTCAGTCATACATAATGTATTAATTAAACATTAATTTAATCTGAGATTGAAATTCCAGCAACGAATCGCCCAATCTAGTAGCCATAGAGCTTTTGCCGTTCATGCCATTTTGATTTTATAATTATTAGTCAGTAAGAATATCTCGGAAGTGATAGTAATAAAACTAATGATTAAAAAACGATAAATCTCAATCTCTTTCTATTTCCATGTTCTTCATTCCATATTTCCATCCCTGGACCGACTCCCAAAAATTCTGGTCACATACACTGAGAGAAAAACAGCAGAGTTCTTAAACAAGTTTCACTTGCGCTAAAAAAATAGTTTGCTAACAATTATCAAAAAACTCTTTTCCGCACTCGTTACGAAATATACTATTTTATCCTGAAAAGGCACCGTCTTGTATGAATGATCCGCCTGTTGAGCCAAATATTTCGTTGTTGTTAAAAGCAGAGCAACTATTCATGTTTGAGACTTTCAAATTCGAACCAAACAATTATTTTTTGACCCAAACAAGACTTGTTTGAGAACTCGTTCGTTTTTCTCTCAGTGTTCGTACAAACACACTCATGACCCGGTGGCTTGGCGCAGTGGGAGAGTGCCGCCGTGTTATTTAGGCTCCAGCGTTGCCGAATCCACTCTACACTTCCCGGGCGCGTTTAGCGAGTTCCCAGCAACGTCGCGCAACAGGCAATTTCATTTAACGCGGGAAAAAATTGTTCACCTGTTGGAAATAATTTTTTTTCTCCCAGAATTAAACATACAATATTGAAAAAAAAAATACTAGAATTTTCCAGATACTTCAATTGACGAATTCAATTTTTCTCAAATTTTTCCGGTCAGCCACTCGATGGCAAGGTGAATAAAACGACGTGCTGCCGCAATTCCCTCGCATGGTGACCAGTCTAGGGTTAAAGTCTTGATCATCATCGCAGTATACCCTAACCGGGTCGAAGCGATGTAAAATAACGATTAAAAAAAACACACTCGTGCAGACATGTCTTCAAAAACGTATCAGGATGATTCTAGAGGCTTTGAAATGTAGAGAAATCATGGAAATTCCACATTCGATTCTCGGGGTCATCCCAATAACTCCCTTCGGGTCGGGAAGTTTTCCTCGCCCTCTTAAGTTTAGCGGAGGCTGTAAAAAATAATCCGACCATTGAGGACGCTTTTACTTTTCTAATTCCCCATGTTTGCGCGGAGATCTTATTCCGCGATAAATTAACACGGTAATTAACTCCTGCCACGGTGTACCGAATGCGAAGCAATATGAGCATTCTATCCGACGCGCCGGATTCGATGCTCCACTCGAATGGCTGACGATCCGCTGAATCTCGAAATTTGATCGGGTCTAGCACGAGGTACGTGCAGACGCTGTGATTGCACGAGGACAATTCCATAAATGGATGCAGTTCCTGACGCAAATGTTCAATTAATTTGTTTGGAAAAATAAAATTTGATTCTCTTTTTGACCTGGATATGCATTGAGAATAAAAATTTGAATATCTGAAACGAATTTTTTTTTTTGGGACAATAATTTTTCTTCAAGCGCTTAATTCTCTTGGGCATCTTAACTCACGTTCCCAGCAGAAATTTCATGGCATTCAATGTTATAGGCACAGGGACTTTGCCTCAATGTCGCAGAATTTCGATCCATTTCCACTAGGGGTGGTCCGAGAAAGATCTCATACTTTAAAATATTCTCGTATTCAAGTGTGATTTTGTCGCGAATGAATTCACTCAATTCTTGTAGAAGAATCGTCGATTTTCAAGTATTTATTGTTTTCATGATTTTTTTATGCACTTCCAATGTTTCGATATGCAATATATTCACGATGTAAGGCGGAACGATAGTGATAAATGAGAATTTATTCGAGATATTTTTGACTCAAGTAAATTTGGTCTACATATTGGGGAATTTTCTCTCAGTGTAGGTTCTAAATTCTAGAAAACCGAAAAAATTCCCCAGTCTCTGAGAAAATTCTAGGAAAATATCTGTTTTTTTTCTGGAGATTGGAGAAAAATTCTCTAGCGAAACAATAAAACGGTTCAAGCCAACTAAGCCCTTAGCTGAGTTTTCGAGAAATATCTCCGAATCTACGGGAGATAACGAAATTCTCATCATAACGTTTTTTGTAGAGTGAATTGCGGAAATCAAAAAAGGTCATAATAAAAATTTTGCTATCTCTCTTAAATTCCGAGATATTCATTGAAAACTGGCCAATAGTCAAAATCCACTTAAAATGTTTCACCGCTCCGCTACTAAATTTAGAAAATTATTCAGTTTCCTAGAGAATTCTCTTAATTTCTTATTCTCTCTTCATCTGTATCATTGATTGAGTTCTTTCCTACCTATCATTCCCTTTTATAACCAATTCTACAACGCATTGACGAGTATATAAAATTTAATACATTTGAAATTAGAATTACGAATAGGGACCTTCGCCCACGTAAATGAGGTGTTAGCGAGAGCGCGCGCGTCCCGTCTAGCATAATTAAGTGCACATTTGTCAATATTTCACAAGTGATTCAGTTGACAATAGAAAGTCGCGTCAACTGCACAAATCGTCAACCGCCAACAGCTAAATAAATGACTCGACGCAATATACTGAAGTGCGAAAACATCGATAAACGAAAACCGACTCCCGCCGCCGTTCAACCGCAGCACATGGATTTTTGGAGGCCACGCAAGGTCCCACATTATTGGCAGATGTCTTCCCAGTTCCAGTGTAGGTAGTATATAACGTCTGACCAAAGTGAAACGAAGAGCGAGGGCATATAAGGTGGGATGCTGTAGTGGCAACTTTCTCAGTACCAAACGCACACGACCTGTCTACCGTGTCATTAGTTTTCGTGGTTCACAGCAGTATGAAGATTTTAAGGCTCTGCGTAAGTACCATCTACTTTATAAAATCAGTTAACACTTTCCCGAGGATATTTTTTCTAATTTTTTTATCTCAAAGCCTTCCGCACCGGGAAATTTCGCAGTCTCACCGCAATTTCGCGCTCTGTCCGCGTCCCCGCGAGCATTCGAGACAAAAAATGTGGATTGTTTGTGATATGAATTGTAATATAAACCGTTGCATCTAAATTATCCATTGTTTTCTGCCATTTTATGGGCCTATCTGGGCTTATTAGATGTTGGACGGAGAGGTGCATTAAATATTTGAAACGGAAAACACCGGAATCCATTAGAACTGATGAATATGTGATTTGTTTGGGGAAAGTTTCAAGTCCCTGGATACAATTATGATTCCAATGCGCCCTGTCGTCCCGGAGGTGAAGTGCGAACAGAGAAATACTCTGGATGCTGATTTTGCTTGAAAAAATAGTATTAAAAGTTTCGGCAAGCGCGAAAACATTCCGAAATGGCATCTGCATTTGAGCATTTCCCACGGCTTCTATTTCCGGTCAGAAGCTATTAACGGATATGCAGCCCTGACTATTCGACAATTTCGAGCGGTAATAAATCAGGAATAGTGCAAGTGTCGACGGGTAAATTGGAGCACCATTAGCACGTTCGTAGTTGATTTGAACTCAGCTTTTTAGGAAATTACAAAGATTGGATTGATTTCGGTGGAAATTTTCAGTAGAATATTTTTAGATGAAGAAAAATTATTTAAAATAAAATTTCATTGCAAAGAATAAAATCAAATTTAATCTAACACTTGAAAAAAATTTCTCGAAAGTTGAATGAATTTCTATTAAAATGTTTTCGCTCTCATTCGAAGGGAATAAATCATTGATTTGATCCTGAAGAGGATTTATTCGGAGGGAATTAATTATTTATGTCGTGTAATCCAAACATTTTCATTGGATTTAACACGTGAATTTATTAATTTCAAGTAACAATATTGTTGAATGAGTTGAACAATCTGAAATGAACAGTTTTATTTGATTAAAATACGTCGTTTAGCACTGAACCTAATCATTATAATTATGGACTCCCCTCACATTTTCTGAGGTCGTTCCGTAATTTCTCTCGACGCCTCGAGCTATTGGCACGTTTTCAATTGATTTTCAACTCTTAGACATTCTGGGATTCAACTGTTTTCAGGATGAAGATTTTCAACAGAATTGTTTTATCGAAAATTTGAAAATTTTTAAATTTTGATCCTGAAGAGGATTTATTTGGAAAGAATAAATTGTTTATGTCGTATAATCCAAACATTTTCATTGGAATTAATGTAGAAATTTATTAATTTCAAACAACAATATTGTTGAAATAAATATAAAAATCTCGAATAACGAGTTTTATTTGATTAAAACGCGTCATTTAGCGATGACGGAAATAAATTATTATAATTATAGAGTCCCCCCATGTTTTCTGAGGTGATTCCATAATTTCTCTCGACGCCTCAAACTATTAGGACATTTGCAGTTGATTTTCAATTCTTAAATATTCTTGGATTCAATTTTGTCATTATGAAAATCTTCAAGAGAATATTTAAACAAAAATTTAACCTTTTTTTAAATTTTGATCCCGAAGAGGATTTATTTAGAAAGAATTAATTATTTATCTCATGTAATCCAAATATTTTCATTGGAATTTTTTGTTAAAATAAATAAAAAAATTCAGGTAGAGTATTTAATTTTAATTTTACAATTACAGAAAGTCCCTCAAACATTTTCCGTGTTGAACCCATAGATTTTCTCAACACATCAAAATATTAGCACATTTGCTGTTAATTTTCAATTCTTAAATATTCTTGGATTCAACTTTTTTTATTATGAAAATCTTCAAGAGAATATTTTTAACCAAAAATTCGACCATATTTTTTAATTCTGACCCCGAAGAAGATTTATTTAGAAAGAATTAATTATTTATCTCATGTAGTTCAAACATTTTCATTGAAATTTTTCGTTGAAATAAATAGAAAATTTTCCAAATAAATGGTTTCTTTTCGATTTTATAATTATAGAGTCCCTCAAACATTTGCCGTCGTCAACCCATAATTTCTCTCAACACCTCAAACCAATGTGTCCCCGAGTTCGCTGCGTGAAGAAGATGTTTAACATCACGTAGCAGATGTGTTCTCAAAAGAACCAGTAGTGAAAGTCAAAGGAATGCTCTTCAATTCGATCAGCTCTTTGATGTGTAAGCGTATGCCCGAGTATTCCAACGAGAACATTTGTGATGTTCGCCAACGGAATTTTCCCCCATTACGAGTAAAATTTATTATATTCCCCACTGAGATCATAACGGCTAAAATGTAATGCACTCAGACAGGAGAAAGTCCTCCGGAAAAAATATCCATTCAATAATTATTATAATTAAAGCATAATTAAAAACAATCCCGAATTTCCGAGATTCCTAGGCATTACCATTTTGTTGTCGGGACTGACTGAAATATCGATGCTCAATTCCCGGATCATTACTCCTGCGTAAATTCAAAAAGAAAGTCGGTGAAATTGAGAATGCGAAGAGATGAAAGCCGTCTGCAAAAACAGCCAACTGACTCGTTATTAAATTATTTCAATCCACTGGCGCCGCCCTTTCATTATGCCCTTTTTCCTGTCAGAATCGATATTCCTTTTTTCAATTAATTGTTTATAATCATTCTTATTGCAAAAAGCAATACAACCGACGACAATCACATATCCCGATTTATCAGCAGTTAAATTTTCATATTACAATAATTGATTTGCTCATGTTCTGATTCCTATGCTGACTAAATAAGATTTTAATCATAATTACAATTCAATTCCTTCAAAAAACTTCGGAAAATCATGTACAAAAATTCGAATAGAATTCTTATAGTTTCAATAGCAATTCAACAGAATTTCTTAGAGAAAGCGCTAGGTTATTTTTGTATTAAATTTTTTCATACCTGTTATCTCCATTGAAGTTTGGAAAATAATAAAATTATTGGTAAATTCAATGTCCAATTGACTATGAATTGAATAATCAACAATCTGAAATTCTCAATTAACTACTGAGTAAACAATTCTAAATTCCATAAAAGGATTTTCGATCAGTCAAATAATCGTCAATCTCCCGACTCAATTACAGATTGATAAAATAATTCGGAATTTGAACATTCAATGGATGCTTAATCAAATAATTAAAAAATTGTCGAGTAATATTAACAATTGACTCACTCAAACCTCAACTCCATTTAAAATTTACGATTACGCCGATGTCTGGTTCCCATATCCTCTTCGAGATATCGCCCATGCTCTTTTTTAGAAAGGAAATATTACCTAAAAAGCACCCCCCCTCAATCCCAAAGAATTCCCGATGAGCGCATATCAAAATCTAGTTCCATGTTCCCACCACAAAAACCGTTTTTTCCTCCGCCAAATTAATTATGAATCCACCTAATTATGCGCAGCCTCAACAACTTTTACTTCCAAGCCGAAGAAAAAGCGTTGAGAAATTAATTAAAAATGAAATGTATCGGGGTTATTAATTCCCCCCGCATTGATTTCCAGGTCGCGCTGAACCTGCTGGTGATTATTGCCTCGGCTGATTCACCAGAGCCGACTGCGTCGTCTGTGAGCGACCCGGAGAAAGGCCCCCAGAGCGCAGAGACTCCCGCCAGCCCCGACGACACCGAAACCGCCGAGGAATCGGGCCGATCTGCAAAAGAAGCCACCGACCTTCCGATACTACCGCCGATAATTCTCCTGGACTTTGGGGATGACAATGCCACCACCTCCGACGAGAAATCCAAGCGCACCGTGGACAGCGGTCTGGGCTACGGTTACCTCCGCAACAACTTGTTGAACGGAAAATACAACTACTACTTCCCAGGGGGTAAAACCGGGACAACAGTGAGCATCGAGGAGTCGATAAGCCCGTTCGAGCCGAAGACGATAATCGAGCCGTTCAAGCCGATCACAGAGCAGCCAACTGTCAAGCAAGCGCGTCCGCACCAGCAGAGCCTCAACCACATGTTGAATCATCACCAGGTTTACGGGCAGCGCACGAGACTCCAAAAGTACTCACCCCCAGACGCCTACAACCCGCAGGGGTTCACCCCCTCGCCAAAATCCGGCGTCGCCTACACGACGCTTCGTCCCGAGTACAAAAACGCGCAGAATCCCCACTCAACCCCGAAGCCCCAGGAGACGTACCCATCAGGATTGAGTGATTACACCTCATCAAGATCGGTTTACGACAACTACCAGTCGACGCCGTCGCCGACGGCTTCCTACGACCACCAGAACACCTATAACCAGAGGCCCTTCGAGACGACAACAGCGAGACCGCTGCCCGTGGATCCCGCGGCCTTCAACCTCCCGCGGTACACAATAGAGAACGGAATCAAATACGAGAACAAGATCGTCTGGAGGTACCAGGACGGGCGGATAGCCAACGGCCCGCCGTCGTCCTTCGTCAACTCGTACTCGGAGTACTCAAGCCCTCAGGCGAGCCCACATTACCAGAGCCTACAGAGGAACCCGAGCCATCAGGCTCAAGACGTCCGACAGGAGACAGCTTTCTACGAGAATCGGGGTCAGGAAGGCCGGTACCAAGAGGCCCAGCCTCCCTCGTACCAGAATGCTAATCCCTATCAGAACGGCCAAGAGCCCGTCAGCAATATTCATAATCAGAGACCCGCGCAGTTTCCGGTTGACCAGGATTCCAGGTATCAGCAGCATTCGAGTTCGTCCGCTTACAGTTCTTCTCAGCCGCAGCCGTACGACCTCTCCTATCAGCAGAAGTACGGCTTCAGACCGAGGGAGAACCATCAGGCCTCCAGGTACGAGATGAGACCGGTCTCCAAGTACGCGGTTGACAGCCCAAACGCCGAGACGACGCCGACTCCGGATCTGCTGACTCCCAGCGGACAATTGAAGCCGAATTTGCTGTCTAAGTACACGCCGCAAGCGCAGAGGTACCTGACGAAGGTTTTTGGACGGAATCAGGGGGGGAAGGTGAGGGAGGAGTACCCACAGCCCACGCAGTACCCGAACAGTAACTACGAGAACCTTCTGAACTACAATCCGTCGATCTCGCAGTACATCAGGGATCCGTCGTCGATTCTCAATGCGCAGCCGACGTTCATTCAGGCGGGGAATTCCCTGATTCCCGTCATCATTCTGAGGGTCGATGGCGCACCGCCTGTGCAGACACAGCCCGCACCCAGCATCAACCTGAAGGCCCTTCTCCAGCAATACTTGAGCCAATATGCGGACAGCAAAGCTACTCTGAGCCAGACGTCTCGTTATGAGTACAAGGGAGATCGCAAATCGGTTGAGTACAGCAATCCGGTCAACGACTTGACGCGATTGGCTCATGTGCTGAGTCGCTACTCGCAGAAGCAGGAGATCGAGTCGCCCGGGGATTTTCCCACTCAGAAACTCGCGAATCATCCGCTCGATTATGAGTCGACGCGGTATCATGAGAAGAGCAGTTATGATACGATCGATCAGGAGAGGGCGCAGGCGAAACCCAAGTATGGGGCCAGGATCGGGGGGAAGCAGAAGGTGAAGAGCGTGCAGATCATCGAGAACTCCTGATTCTCGGATTTCATGAGCATTTTTTTTGGGGAAGTTATTTATGAGACTCGTGTGTACCTGATGAAAAATTATAATTTTTTTTTTGTGGGGGATTTGGTGATTGATGGGGACAGTTGGGGGAGTTCTTCCCGTGCCATTTTCCACTTCTCGTAATTTTGGAGCGAAGTGGTAAAAGGAGATGAGTGCTTTTTTTTAAATAAAAATTTTTGCGTGAATCACAATGAAATATTAATTTTCAAAGGGTAATAATAATGTTACGAAGTTCGAAAAAATTGACTTATCTTCTTTTACCAATTCGCTTGTGAATTGGTTGCAGTGGGGCGGGTTAAGTAAAGGTCATGGGATTAACGTTTGATGTAATAGCAAAAACCGGTTGCAGTTATTAGTCGATTGGGGACAGTCGGGGTTTTGATGTGGACACGTTTTTAACACTGTTGGAGCCGCACTTTCTCAATTTTTTAAAAATGAAGCTGTAGTAAAGTCTCGGAAAGCACGCACGAAAAAATTTAATAGAAAAACCCAGCGAATGCGTTAGAAAATTATCATAGAAAATCTAGATTCTAGATTCTTCCGGGGAATTCGAGAAAATTCTTCGATTTTACAGGAAATTTAAGAAAATTCGGAAAAATTCTCCGGTTTTCCAGAATATTTGAGAAAATTCTCCAGTTTTCTAAAAAACATACACGAAAAAATTTCACCTAGCGAATTCACTAGACAATTCTATTGAATTTCTATTGAACCTTCTATTAGTTTTCGGTCGACTCTATTGAAATGTTCAATAGAAAATATTCTATAGAAAAACTCTATTGAGATATTTTCAATGTAATTTCCTTAAAACAAAGAAAATCTAGCAAATTTGAGGCGAGGAAATTTTATCGAAAATAATCTCAATAGAATAAGTTGTATAGAAAAATCTAATTCTGTTGACTTTTGAAATAAAATATTTTCTATTGACCATTTAAAAAAACTTATAGAAAGTTCCATAGAAATCCAATAGAATTGTCTAGCGAATTCGCTAGATTTCTCTATTAAATTTTATCATACGTGAATTCGAGAAAATTCTCCGGTTTCACAGTAAAGTTGAAAAAATTCTCGGATTTTCTAGAGCATCCAGATATTTTCTACCGATACAGCCGCTTAGGATCTTCATGATTGGATCTTTGTTTAGAGCGTGATGAAATTTGTTCAGGGAAATTTTCACAGTAGAATCTCACGCACAGAAAAATCTAGCGAATTCAATGAAAAATTCTACTGGATTTTTATTGCACTTGTAATGAAAATTCCACTAGTTTTTGGCTGATTTCATTTTCAAGAATTCCACATTTTTACTCTACTATATATAGAATACGTCCCATATTATATAGAAAATATTTGACAATTGATGACAATTTCGAAAGCAAAAAATTTTCTTCTCGAAAATTAATAGTTTTTACATAATTCATGAGAAGATGATGATTTTAAAAACCGGCTATTTTAAATTATTGCATGAAATTATCGTACAAAAAATGGACTCTCTAATGTTTTGAATGTTTCTAAACGCTCAAAATGGGGAAAGTACTTGGATATCCTAAATCACCTCAACCGCCTGCTCCTTCAATCCCCTTTTACCTTCATAACATCGAAAAATCCTGAATATCACATGTGAACGCAATTAATGTATATAAATGTAACATGGGAACGTGCAATACAAACCGAACGGTTTTCTTCCTTTTAATAAATTCCATTGGTAATGGTGTATTCGTTAATGTGTCTTAATTACTTCATTACCCAGGCATTTTCTCCTCCTGCCACCGCGAAGATGAAGCGAGTCTACAGTGTATCATTTTCACACTTAATAACCCCAACGTTATCTCCACAGCGATTCATTTTCACTAGTAAAATCAGCGTATGACGTACATCTCGGTGATTTTTCTCAAAACCCACAAGTTTCATTTTCAGATTGAAAATGATTTTTTTTGTGAAATCTCAACGCTTTCTCGATCGGTTCAACGCCCTTATCAGACACAGCGAATTCGATACAAAATTCTATTGGAGTTCTTCACAACTTCTACAAGCATTCCTCCACGAGATTTTTTTATTTTTTTTTCTTTTCCTTAAAAAAATATACCTGAATTGAAATATTGAATCAAGTATATTTTATACTCAATTGGGGGATGGGTATTTCAATTCCAAGATAATTGTTTTGTATCAGGCCGGGTTGTAGCAAGCCCTCTTAAATGTAATATAAGGTTCAGGCACTAAGTGTCAGAATATAAGGGTCAAAAAGTGGAGGTTAACAAATGAGGGTCAGACTATTAAGGTCAAAACATTAGGGTCAAATTATAAAAGTAAAAAAAGTGGGTGTCAGGCAATGAGTGTCTAAATATAAGTCGTATATTATGCTTGATCAGCGTTTTCAGCCCTTATATGACCCTCATTGCCTGACACCCACTTTTTTTACTTTTATATTCTGACCCTAATTTTTTGATCCTAATATTCTGACTCTCTTTTTTTAACCCTAATATTCTGACCCTCATTCCTCCACTTTTTGACCCTTATATCCTCACACTCAGTGTCTGACCCTTATATTACACTTGAGAGCGCTTGGTACAACCCCGGCGGATACGAAATAATCATCCTCGAATTGAATCATCCATCCCCCATTCAAGTATATTGTATATTCGAATCGAGAATAATATACTTGAATCAAGTGTATTATAATTAAAATTGCGGCAATTTGACCCACGGAATTTCTACAGAAAATTTTTTAGTAGAATAAGATTAGAAGCAATTTATGATTTCCCTGAGATACAAAAATCCTCTAAGGAAACACCAAAATACAACATAATTATTATAAATGAATCTTATGAATTATTTACATTATTATAATTTTGTTTTATCATTCGTTATAAATAAGGATAAGTTGTACAGAAGAATCCAAATCTACTAATTTGTTTCTGCAAAATGTTTTCGTATGTGTATTGAACCACATCACGTATCGGAATACCCAAAGCATCATGAAGGTGATCCACACGCTGCCATAATAATTGGAAAACGTACACAATTTTATAAATAAACTCAGCATTTAATAGCCGGCTAGCGCGTTAATTTTATGTTTTCACATTGTAAATCCCGATGAATATCGCAAAAACAGTCGAGTAATTAACAGCCAGATTTTAATGGAAAGACTTGGTGTTTGTGTAGCCAATGTTTAATGTGCATTAGTATAAAAAGTACGTAGCTGCAGTTGCACGGTACGATAGATTCTATCCCACGTGCCCAACGCTCAATAGTAATACGTGTGTTTCAGAGCGAACAGATGTAACCATTGCAAAAGTAATGACCGACAATTGTTTGCTCATCGTTTTTGCCGAGTTGCTGAGAGTCTCCACGCGGAGAGAAAAGTTGGATAAAAATTATCTAGAAAATCATGGCAAATTTGGTGTACGAAAAGTCAACTTGGAGGGGAATTATAACTCAATACTTTTTGCGGAGGATCTGACGATTCGTTTGGCAAAAAAAATTAGAAATGTTTCGAAATTTCACGGAATTATAGTGAATTCAATTTAGGGGAAAATGGTCATGAAATTTTGAGTTTTAGGTAGAATTTGAAGAAATTCATGAGTTTTCAGGGGAGTCAGATGGAAATTTCAGGACTTGGTTGAATTTTCTATGGAACATGAATATTCAGAAACGAAATGATGTGAATTTTCATATTTTTCCTGAATTTTCCAGATTTTTCCCCATTTTCGCGGAATAATTGAACTGAAAAATCAAGTATTTTATTCATTTTCAGATCATTCGCCTAAAAAATCAATGGAATATTTTATTTTTCAATGACAAGATTTCCTGAAAGTTCTATGGAAATTGAACATGCTAAAAATTTTCGAGATTTGACAGGGAAAATTCAAACAAAAATTGTTCCCTTTTAATTTTTTTAAAATTCTTGTTTTCAATTTTTCAAATTTTTTGTAAAGAATTTTTTTCTGGGTCTGATGCGAAGGATATGGAGCCGGGCGAAAGTGAAATGTTACCGTCTCGCTTTTGGCGAAAAAAATAATTCTCCGCCACAAAAAAATTCCTGCACTAAAATGATTACGCAATATTGAAAATTCATTCATGTTCACTGGGATAATTTTTGATGGACTGCAAGGTAAATGTTATAGTTTCAGCCCAAATTACCCCGCGGTCAGTAAATTTTCCCGGGGCAACGGAGAAAAATTCGCTATTAGTCTCGCCCTTTTTCCCCGATACAGGGCAAAAAAATTAAAGACTCAAAAAAGGACGATTACAGTGTTTTTATTCAGAATTAACAGCAGGGGACACCGAGCGTATGGCTGTATGCCGCATGAGAGTAAACATGTCACTGAATGATGTCTTATTTTATTTCGCCATCAATACATTGATGGCGCGTTTCCCAATGCCCTGAAATATTACAGAAGTTTATAGCTTTACAGCACTAACTAGCAGGAAAAATTTTAGGTGTTTACTGCCACCCCCATGGGTGCTATAAATATTCCAGTGTTTCGAGTACTTCGTATGAACGGGTATACATATTTTCCGTCCAAATTTCAAGTTGATATCTCGATTTTTGCACAAGCTCACGTACGAAAAAATTGAATAGAAAAATTAGCGAACTCAATAAAAAAATTCTATTGCAATTCTCTGGGAACTCGATTGGGATTCTATTAAAATTCTAGGAAATTTTCGTAAAAATTCCATTCATTTTTAGCGTTGATTCAATAGATTTCGATTTTTGTATATAAATATCGGATTTTTTTCTATAAGAATAATTGGACACGAATTTTCCAAGTTTTTATCACTCGGATTCTGTAATGCAAAACAACACAAAATATAGCGCAAAAAATTAAGAAAATCTGTCTAATTTTAATAAAAAAAATCTCAAGAGAAAAATTCAAACAGAAAAATCGAAATCTGTTGTCTTTTTAGTATCAAATGTCTAAGAGAATCCGCGCAACAAATAAATAGAAGTTTAACGAGAATTCTCTAGAATTTTAATAGAATTATTTTAGAATTTCGGAAGAATTCCAATGAAATTTTCTAACGAATTCGCTAAGGTTTACTCATTTTCGAAATATTCCTAAGTTTAGTATATGCTTGGCGAAATAAATTGCCGACCAAAAATGTTTCACTTATTTTTTAATAAAGGAATTGACGACTGGCAAAGTGGCGGTGAACATGCTCATATGCAGACATGATCGCCAAACTTCGTATTTCTACGTTTCAGACTATTCTGTATCATTTCCAATCAAAATTAGAGGACGCGACAATTGGACGATTACAATACCTCCATTCGGAAGCAAAAGCACTGAAAATTGAGTTCGCTCCACGACTCCTCGACTTGTTCGGTAATTTTTCCCTTTACTGTTCAACAATAACAAAAAATTCTCAAATGAATCCTTCACCCGCAGAAAGAAAACAACTGACCAAGTGAAACCCCATTAACCAATCGTAATAACTATTCACTGCACCTATCCATCGATGTTGGGCGTGTTCTGGTACATGATTACCATAATAACAGTGATCCAGTACATCCTTCAATATTTTTTAACAATAATGGACAAGACTTTTACAACAGCGGTCGCGTGTCACGAATGAAAGTATCTGAAGGTGGTGGACTGCAGGATAATATTTAGAACGATATTTTTCACTTGGTTACCAGAGTGTATAAAGAAAATCGTATATCCACAATGTGGCTTAGTTCTCGTGTGAAGTTGAAACTGGGAGGATCTCTGGAATTCACGTTGTGCTCTGGTGAGGACGATTCGTTGGGATCAGATGTGGTCAATAAATTGTGCGCGAGCCATTGATTTTTGACAACTGTTGGGATTTTTTTCTACTAATTAGTTGTGACGAAGATGTTGGCGAATTACGTAAGTAGGGTTTTGATTTTTTGTGGGAAATATCAGTGACTGTTCGGACTTTTATCGATTTTTCAGATTTTATCAAAGATTTCGGAGGTTTTCTGGGGGTTTTTCAGATGGAAATGTTCAATAGAAATTATTTTATAGAAAAAAATCAGGATTTTCATCTCCTGAAATTGATTTTTTTCATTAATGCTTTAGGAACCATTGATTTATTAGTGAATATACTTGAGTTTTGTTTTATATTATTGAATAACAATATTCCCCTGTCAGTCATTGGACCCCAGGGTCCAATGAAATCAGAATGGAATTGACATTTTTATTATCAATTTTTTAATTACTTTTCAGTTCTTCAATTTAACTTTCTTGATTTTTTGAAATTTTTAATGAGAAAAAAAAACTCAGTGTCTAGCGCGATTGATATATAACATTGCACTTAACCCTCGAAAATAATTGAGAAACCCAAAAGATTCGCTTCATGCGCATTCAGTTCTCTATCCATTCACCAAATCCATCTTTTCTGAATCACGAATTATGTTTTCTCTGATTAGAATTTTCCCCTTCTAATTGGCAAACAAGCAGGAAATGCTTCTAACCGAACTTTCCTTTTTCCAGATGATTCTAATATTACTCTCTTGGCCGTGTGTGCTAGGCGTCCGAGAAAAATCAGAGGAAATACTGGACCAGATAGCATTGGCCTCAAAAATATCTCCAGGATCGTCAGCCCCTCGCGGCGCTTCCGATCCAAAGAGCCAAGTGTCAACCCACTCACCCATCGATCCCACGCCAGTATACTACCAAAACTCAAATGGATTCATCCCAATGATAAATTACGATTCGCTTAACCCCGCGGAGCCCCCGAGTCATCAATCGTCAACGAAGAACGAATCACAGAGTCCATGGTCGACCAATCCAGTTTTCTCCGCAGAAGCTCGTCTGCTCCTGACGCTACCCAATGCCCGCCCAGATCGCCGATCATTCCAAGAAGGCCAGAACGACTTCGAAATTCTAAAGGTCAACAACGAAACCCCCGCTATAGCAAACTACCATGAGTTCTACGAGAATCTCCAGAGAAATCTGCAGACAACCACCAGAGACACCAACAAATTCGTCAGCAATCCCTCAGCCATGCGTACGAGGGACCGCATAAGACTGATCGACGAGTACTTCAACAACGACCTTGACACGCGATACGGAAGAGCGCACAATCGTCGTTATCCGCAAAATTCCCAGTTGGACGCTATGAACAAGCCATCAGTCTTCGAACCGGAGAAAGTGCACAGTAATTACCCGCAATATGGAGCATCTAACTACGGCCTGTTCGGTTACAGTCCAGTGCCTCCGAAAGTATCAAACCCCGGAGTCTTGAGCTTCGAGTCTCACAGCTCGATGATGAAAACTGACAAGAAGACTACAGCCGCCAGAAACCGTCACCATCCTTCAAAGCCGGTTGTCATAGCCGACCCAGCTGATTACCGAGTCGAATCCAACTACAGTCCGCAACAAGTCATCGGTGAAGTGTCAACCCCCTACCCCTACGTGACCCCCAAGTACGAGAAGAGCGCGTCGGAGGACAGATACGACAGGAAAGAGGATTACTCAGACAGTGGCGATTACCTGGAGATAACCGAGCGCCCGAAGCGAATCAACAAGAGCCGAAGAAGACCGGAGAACGCCAGAAGACCTGACAGCAGAGACCGCGACAGCGACGAACCGAAGAAGATCAGCGGACGAACAAAATCCCGAGGCCGTGTGAAAACGAATTACTGGAACGACGAGCGCAACGAGAGTCCTGAAGACCTGCCAGACAACCAGACGCCCCAGAAGAAGTACCCGAGCCCCTCGAGCCCCCCAGAAGTGCCCGTAAATCCCCAGAACACGAACGAGCCAAACGTCTGGAACCAAGTCACCCCGAACGTGGAGCTGTCTCAGTCGAGCGGTTACGAGATCAATCAGCTAGAAAACCCGAACCTCCTGGTTCCAGTGAACTTGAACCTAGTCCCTATTTCCAACTTTCCACATGTCTCCGCCGCCGGAGTGTCAAGCGTGATAACAGCAACCCCGATCATCAGCAGCACCGCCGCCCCTTTGATCACCACAAGCTCCTCGATGCTCCTCCCAAAGCTGTCGCCGAATCCCCTGAAGACTTACGGCTACCCGAGCCCAATTCCCGACGTCATCATGGGACAAAACACATTCCACAGTCCGGTCCAAGCGGTCCTTTTCCCGCAGATGAACAAATACCCCCAAAACGTGAAAGCCCAATATCTGGGGAGCACTGTCGCCCCGATGTTCACGATCTCTCAGCAAGTCTCACCGACAGTGCGTGCTGTTCACAGCACTCAATCGCCAAAAGTAACAACTCCGGGAAATCAGTACGGACCACAGCTGTTTCTGCCTCAATCAACAGTGCAGACGTTGCTCCAGACACCCATGAACACCGGCAACTATAACTTCGTGGTCAATCGCGGTCAGGATCAGGCGCAGACGAACAGTCTGAAGTACGGAGACGACAAGAGGAATCCCTATCAGGGAGGAAACGCTCACATTCTGACGTCAGCGAGCTTCTCCGTGAGCCAAGATGGCGGGAACCAAGACAGTACCGGCAACATCAGGAATAACAACAACGATAATGACAGCAATAACTACCGACAGACGTCAAATAACGCGGAATACAACGCACCCGTTGGGAATTCGAACAATTTACAGAAGCCCCAGATCCAAGGGAATTTGTACCCTGTCATCAGAGGGGCTCAGGTCGTCCCGGCGATTATTCACGCGCCCGGTGGTATCTCCGGGGTTGATCTGCTTCAGAATCATGGACATCAGGCGCAATCCTCGATTGCCCAGCCGACGTACATAGCGCAGATACCCAAGACCTCAAACTCGCTGATGCATTCCAATATCTTTGATAGCAATTGGAGACTTCAGCAGGTGCAGGTCAACGAAGCGAACAAGAAAAGGTATCAGAGCGTTTATGGGGTTGACAGCCTGGGCAGCACGACCAACAACAACGTTAATACAGCGAGTAATGTGAGGAGTGGGAGTGGCTACAATGAGCAAGCTCATCTGCCAAATGTTGGCGTGCAGACTGTTGAGATAAGAAACCCGAATATCAACATAAAACCGAGTCCCATTGACTTGACAATGGTGAATCCACTGGAGACAGTCAATCATTATGCGACAGCTGTCCTGACGACTCCTATTCCGATACTGAGTACAACAGCCGGTTTTCTGACTCCCCGTCCGATTATGACAAGCACTCCGGAATCTATCAACATTCAGAGTTACGTCGACTCACTGACGCAGATTGGATCGCAAAGTAATCAAGGAGGCAGTCAACAGAATGTCTTCAATCCTATGAATTTTATCCCAAATTGGGATTTGATCAAGAGTCAAACAATGCTCAATAACAAGGTACACGTGCCGCGACCGCTGCCCCAGCAGCTGAGTCTTGTTCCTGTCGTTCCGGGCGGCAATTTCGATAAGCACTCGCCAACAGCTCAAGTGGACCTGGTGAACAAACCGAAACTCAGTTCGGATCTGGAAAAGTACGCGGAAGAGATGTTCAGAGAGTCCTTGCGAACGATTTACAACACTCACAAGTGGAATACGGATAAGAGAGTGCGAAATTTGACGGACGCAGATATCGCGGAACTGGAGAGGTTGAAGAGCGATTTGAGTAGATTCAAGACGGCTATGACGGGCGGAAATTACGGAAAGGATGTGCTGGAGGCGCACCATTCCGAGACGAAATTCCGAACTGTGGAGCCGGGGAAAAATTCTGGACTATCAGCAGCTGCTATGGAGCAACTGTTTAAGTCTGATTTCAAAATAAACGGACTGTCGGAAGGGTCTTTGCAGGATGGTAAGCACAATCGGGGGCGGGAGAAAACGAGGATAAGTGACTATTTGACCCCTCCCAAAGTCGGTTCATACACTTCTAAAACTCCCTTCCTGGATAATATCAGCAAAAAGCGCCCGGGCAAGGGTCCAAGATACGAGGGTATTAAGTCAAGACCACACTCAAAGACAAACACTAGGCCAGTCTCTCCGGATACTTCCGCTAGTAATCATGTGATATATTCTCACCGAAGACCGTCTCATGATCGGAGTAATTCGCAGAAGGGGTATAAAAAAAGTATGAAGCTGGAGGATTATCCGAGTCTCACAACGGCATTTCCGGATATAATCAGAGGTTCGAGTGATCACGAGAAAGTTCACGGAAAGGAGTATTTTGACATTAATCACCCGAGGATGCACAATTTGCTTGGTTTGTTGATGAAAAATAAACAGCTGCCTAGCAGTGGAGGTGCCAGTTATTTTTTGGACGAGCAAGAGAACAAACGGTACTCGGAAGAAGAGAGGCGTTATCAACCGGAGGGACAGTTTTACGATGATGGAGGGAATTTTCGGAAGAAATCTGATGCGTTTGGAGATCTCTCTCACGCGCTAAGTCCACCAAAGCTTGAAAACTTTCATCGATAAACCATGTTCAGATGTCGATTCAATATAATGAAATTATTTCGAAAGAAAAAATGATTGGTAATAGCACGGTATAGACATATGAGGATAATTTATATTTAGTTTTTTATCTTGCCAAAGTATAGAGGAATTGTTAAATTGGATGAATTCGCTGAATTAACGAACTTCATCACAGGCGCTTAAGTTGTTTCCCTGAATATTCATGCTATCAGTGGAATTCCCGAGGTTGATTTGATTAATCAAAGATAAATACTAGGCCACGCTCTCCAGACACTTCTTCCAGTAATCGTGTGATATATTCTCACCGAAGACCGTCTCATGATCGGAGTAATTCGCAGAAGGGGTATAAAAAAAGTATGAAGCTGGAGGATTATCCGAGTCTCACAACGGCATTTCCGGATATAATCAGAGGTTCGAGTGATCACGAGAAAGTTCACGGAAAGGAGTATTTTGACATTAATCACCCGAGGATGCACAATTTGCTTGGTTTGTTGATGAAAAATAAACAGCTGCCTAGCAGTGGAGGTGCCAGTTATTTTTTGGACGAGCAAGAGAACAAACGGTACTCGGAAGAAGAGAGGCGTTATCAACCGGAGGGACAGTTTTACGATGATGGAGGGAATTTTCGGAAGAAATCGGATGCGTTTGGAGAACTCTCTCACACGCTAAATCCACCAAAGCTTGAAAACTTTCATTGATAAACCATGTTGAGATGTCGATTCAATATAATGAAATTATTTCGAAAGAAAAAATGATTGGTAATAGCACGGTATAGACATATGAGGATAATTTATATTTAGTTTTTTATCTTGCCAAAGTATAGAGGAATTGTTAAATTGGATGAATTCGCTGAATTAACGAACTTCATCACAGGCGCTTAAGTTGTTTCCCTGAATATTCATGCTATCAGTGGAATTCCCGAGGTTGATTTGATTAATCAAAGATAAATACTAGGCCACGCTCTCCAGACACTTCTTCCAGTAATCGTGTGATATATTCTCACCGAAGACCGTCTCATGATCGGAGTAATTCGCAGAAGGGGTATAAAAAAAGTATGAAGCTGGAGGATTATCCGAGTCTCACAACGGCATTTCCGGATATAATCAGAGGTTCGAGTGATCACGAGAAAGTTCACGGAAAGGAGTATTTTGACATTAATCACCCGAGGATGCACAATTTGCTTGGTTTGTTGATGAAAAATAAACAGCTGCCTAGCAGTGGAGGTGCCAGTTATTTTTTGGACGAGCAAGAGAACAAACGGTACTCGGAAGAAGAGAGGCGTTATCAACCGGAGGGACAGTTTTACGATGATGGAGGGAATTTTCGGAAGAAATCTGATGCGTTTGGAGATCTCTCTCACGCGCTAAGTCCACCAAAGCTTGAAAACTTTCATCGATAAACCATGTTCAGATGTCGATTCAATATAATGAAATTATTTCGAAAGAAAAAATGATTGGTAATAGCACGGTATAGACATATGAGGATAATTTATATTTAGTTTTTTATCTTGCCAAAGTATAGAGGAATTGTTAAATTGGATGAATTCGCTGAATTAACGAACTTCATCACAGGCGCTTAAGTTGTTTCCCTGAATATTCATGCTATCAGTGGAATTCCCGAGGTTGATTTGATTAATCAAAGATAAATACTAGGCCACGCTCTCCAGACACTTCTTCCAGTAATCGTGTGATATATTCTCACCGAAGACCGTCTCATGATCGGAGTAATTCGCAGAAGGGGTATAAAAAAAGTATGAAGCTGGAGGATTATCCGAGTCTCACAACGGCATTTCCGGATATAATCAGAGGTTCGAGTGATCACGAGAAAGTTCACGGAAAGGAGTATTTTGACATTAATCACCCGAGGATGCACAATTTGCTTGGTTTGTTGATGAAAAATAAACAGCTGCCTAGCAGTGGAGGTGCCAGTTATTTTTTGGACGAGCAAGAGAACAAACGGTACTCGGAAGAAGAGAGGCGTTATCAACCGGAGGGACAGTTTTACGATGATGGAGGGAATTTTCGGAAGAAATCTGATGCGTTTGGAGATCTCTCTCACGCGCTAAGTCCACCAAAGCTTGAAAACTTTCATCGATAAACCATGTTCAGATGTCGATTCAATATAATGAAATTATTTCGAAAGAAAAAATGATTGGTAATAGCACGGTATAGACATATGAGGATAATTTATATTTAGTTTTTTATCTTGCCAAAGTATAGAGGAATTGTTAAATTGGATGAATTCGCTGAATTAACGAACTTCATCACAGGCGCTTAAGTTGTTTCCCTGAATATTCATGCTATCAGTGGAATTCCCGAGGTTGATTTGATTAATCAAAGATAAATACTAGGCCACGCTCTCCAGACACTTCTTCCAGTAATCGTGTGATATATTCTCACCGAAGACCGTCTCATGATCGGAGTAATTCGCAGAAGGGGTATAAAAAAAGTATGAAGCTGGAGGATTATCCGAGTCTCACAACGGCATTTCCGGATATAATCAGAGGTTCGAGTGATCACGAGAAAGTTCACGGAAAGGAGTATTTTGACATTAATCACCCGAGGATGCACAATTTGCTTGGTTTGTTGATGAAAAATAAACAGCTGCCTAGCAGTGGAGGTGCCAGTTATTTTTTGGACGAGCAAGAGAACAAACGGTACTCGGAAGAAGAGAGGCGTTATCAACCGGAGGGACAGTTTTACGATGATGGAGGGAATTTTCGGAAGAAATCGGATGCGTTTGGAGAACTCTCTCACACGCTAAATCCACCAAAGCTTGAAAACTTTCATTGATAAACCATGTTGAGATGTCGATTCAATATAATGAAATTATTTCGAAAGAAAAAATGATTGGTAATAGCACGGTATAGACATATGAGGATAATTTATATTTAGTTTTTTATCTTGCCAAAGTATAGAGGAAATGTAAAATGGAGTGAATTCGCTGAATTAATGATCTTAATGGTCTTAATCAGCGAACATTATTGTGACTGATTATTTTCTGTCTGAGTTCGCAGTTATTCCCGCAGAATAACTCTGGGAGAACATGTAAATACATTATAGACACTGTGTATTGTAATTTATAAAGAATTATTGAACCGATTTCTTTGAATAGTGTTTCATTCACCTACAATTAATTAAGCAAAAAAAGAAGAAAATGGGATCACTTTTTCGTAGTGAAAGTATGGCTGCGGAGGCATTGAATATATAAAAAAAAATTGTTTCTTTGACAGATTCGTAAGAATCACCTTTCACTATCTGAACTAATTAGCGTTTCCTTACCGGAAATAGCCAGTTCTCTAGATAGTATAATGAAAAGTGCAAAATTACAGTTCATGGACGGTTACATTTTTCATTTTCCTCGCGATCATCATCACCTCTCGCTGTCTGAAATGAAAGAGGAAAAATACTCGTCTGAAAAATAATTATACGAGTGGCAGAACAAAACAATCACTCCTTCTGACAATAAATTTCCGCAAAAATCACCGAATGAATCTTATTATCAATCAAATAGCGTATTTCGCGGTTCATTGCTATGACCAATTTTATGGAATAACACAAAAAAATTCAATGATAATTTTCATGAAAGTGACAACCGCTCCGGTGCTTCGCGCCACTGAACAACGGAATATAAAAGACGAAAATTTTATTCTAGACGGCTTAGTGAGAATCGATCATTCAAACTGAGAAAATGGGGACAAAATGGGTACGTCTGGATGGAGAGGAGAAGTAACGAAAAGTTGTGAGAAGAGTGAAGTAAAAATTAATAAACGGTGTACGACATAAATTCCGGGAAAATTTTTCATATTTCTTCTTGATTTCATCTGTAGAAAAATTTCACGGAAAAATCAGTGATTTGGCTTGAAAAATGTGTTTCATTTCATTCGAACTTTCCTTTAATTTTTGGAGGATTCTATTGAAACGAAAAAAATTATGTTGTTCGATTTTTCTCTATATTTTATTCGACTTGAGATGTTTTCTGTAGAAATTCTTTGGCTGAAATATTCCAAGTATTTTTATTGGATTTTTTCAATGGGAAGAGGAGAAAAAAACGAGTGAAGAAGACAGAAAATTGATGTCGATGAATTGTTACAGAAAAAGTTGTAAAGAAAAATGCTATTCTACTGATTTCTTCCAGAAAATAGTTTCTATTGGATATTTTCTATTTTAAAAAACGAGTAATGAAGCTGCGGGATCGTTCAATAGAATCGGCCAGAAACTGATATAATTTTGAATAGAAGTTTGAAAGAATTGCCTTATAATATTCGTTAGGTTTATCAAATATTTTTTTTCGTGCGTTTTCAAATAAAAAACTTCAAAACTGAATTTTACCCTCCGGTTACCTAGACCATACATTCATTTTTCGGTGATTTTCAGGGACGCATCTACGAAAAAAAATTTGTGAATTCGCAGGACAATTCCCTTGGATTTCTATTAAACTTCCTATTAGTTTTTGGCCGATTCAATTGAAAAGTTCAATAGAAAAAATTTTAGAGAAAAAGTCAATTGAATTCGATTTTATATACAACTTATTCTACTGAGATATTTTCTATAGAAACTATCTCGACTGAAATTTTCTAAATTTGTTTGATTTTCTTCCTGAAAAAAAATAGAATGAAAGAAACTTGGAAAATTTGAGCTGAGGAAAATTCCGAATTTTTAAAATTGATTATAAGTTTTTTATATATAGAAAAATGAAATTCTATTGACTTTTTGTATAGAATATTTTCCATTAAACACTCCAAAAGAATCATCCAAAAACTGGAGGAACGTTCAATAGAACTCCAACAGAATTTTCCAGCGAATTCGCTAGCTCTTCTATTCAATTTTTTCACCCGTTATTGTTCGGCAGAGCTAATTTCTTCCATCAGGGTAAATTCCCGAAAATCAATGACCAATCCCTGACCATCAAACCGTTTCCCGGCGTAGTCCGTCGATCACATGACGACTCACATTGCAGATTTTGCGGGCGGTGCTTCTGCTGGCAGCAGTACTCGAGAGTCTGTCAGCGACATCAAGACAGCAGTCGTCAAAAGTGACAACGCTCGCAGCGCCCACGTCATCGAGGGCCTCCCCCGCAAAAAAATTCAACACAACGAGAAAAAATACCTGGCAAACATCGAATAGTGACGCCGTCGTCACACCGCAGTACGATCGCCCGCCGAGACTGGCCGCATTCTCCACCACGATATCCCCGACCCCAAACACTATTGGCGTCTATCGTCATGCTGTTGTCCACACCCCTCACGAGTACTTCGAGCCCAGTCTCCCGCATCGCTACGCACCCCACAGTATTTCCGTGACTGAGACCCCAGCAAACCACTTCTCCAAGGCCCGGGGTCACCCTCTGTCCTCCGAGTCAGCTGGTGACACTCCGCAATCCCCCACCGCGGCCACATTTTTCAAGATCTCCCACGGCCCCGGCTTTCAGAGCTCAAATTATCCGCTCGTCATAAATCACGACGCGTACACGACGCACCCGAGTGCCAACGGCGAAATCACAGAGACGAAAGCACAATCTCGAGCGATGATTCCGGGATTTCATTATCAATCCTACAATCAACCCACCAGCACATTGGGAAATTACATTCCCCCGACGTTCGCCCCGAGTTTAGAGCAGAATCTCGGAAAATTCGAGCCATTTCCACCGTTCAAATACAGTCACACTAAGTCCGTGTTCTCCGGAATCGACGCGCCCGTCAACGGCAACAGAAGTCCAAATTTGGATTTTGGTCTGGGGAATTCGAATTTCATGCTGAAGCCCCATAATTTCTATCCCGGTAGTAATCACAGGGGTCAAGTGCCACTCTTCAGTGGCAGCGGTATGAATACTTTATATACAGAGGGAGTGGGGAAACCACTTGAGCCGTATCAGCCATTGTCCGCCCAGCCGCAATTACACTTCAATCATCATCTGTCGCAAGCCCCGTCTAGTTCTCAGACCTTCGGAAGAATCAACAATCATGGAGATGTCGCTAATGAACTTGATATCAATCAGTCGGGCAGAGGGGGCTCGACGCAAGGTGAGAGTCAATTTATTTATTCATTCCCCCGTGGAAAAATATATGAAAAATATGTATGAAGTACTCCACGCCAAATGAGTCAACCGCTGACCCTCGTGACCCTTTTGGAAATTGATGGCGATTTTTTCCACGATTGGGGGGGTTGACAAACTAGCTCTCTAATTTTTTCAGATTTTTTCGACAATTCAGTTCAGAGATATGATTTTTTTTACATTTTTCCGTTTTTTCGAATAACTCGAGTTCTATTTGTCCGATTTTTATTTATTCAGCGTCGAAATTTTCCATTTTTTGCCGCCTATATGGGTATATCCAGTAAATATTTTTTTTCGATTCCTAGATGCTCATAATAACGGATTTTCAGAAAAAAAAGTTGAAAAAGTTGAATTTTGCAAATTATGTCACTTTTGATTTGTTTCATTTTTTTTCAGTAATTCTTGTAATCAAAACTAGAATTACATTTTTTATCAATCGAATGACGGAACAAAATTCACTCACAAATATATCAGGAAGAGAGAGGAGAATCAATAAATTAAACATTCGATTCAGTTACTATATCTGAATCGAATAAGTTCTATGGAAAAATTGAATTCTATTGCTTTTCTCTATAGAATATTTTCTATTGAACATTTCAATAGAATAAATCGAAAACGAATAGAAAGTTCAATAGAAATCCAATATTTAGAATTATCTGGGGAATTCCCAAGGTTTTTTCTAATAAATTATTTCATGCGCGATCTTCTTGGGAAGTATTTCTGGGTGAAATTTCAGGTGAATCTGTCGAAAAGTTTTTGAGGCATAGTAATTTTTCAAAAATATTTTTTTCCTCATATCTCAAAAACGTCGAAATGTCAAAATATTCCTCATAATAATATCTATGAAATCAAGTCACGTTTTTGTATAAAACTTTAAGTCGATCGATTAAATAATCCTGGCATACATCCATTCATCTAAAAATCGCTTTATTTTTTCAAAAAAAAATTGACACCTCGTCATTTGTTTTTAATCAACTAATTGCAAAACATAACTGGACACAATTATCACAATTATCTTCTTGTAGTTATTTCTCAACATCTCGAAAGTTAGTTCACTGAATTCAATTTTTTTCCAACACCAAAAAATCTTCTCTATAATATCGATCGCAGAAAATCAGAAAGTCCAATAGAAATGGCCGTTTTCTATTTTTGAAATGGAGTTGCTCCGCATGCATGCGGAATCTGACTACCAATGGACTTAATAGAAAAATAAAAACGACTAACGCATGAAGTAGGGAAAAGGTAAAACTAAAAAATGCCAGGGAGTTGGGAAATTTCCGTCTGTGACGGGCGAATCCCATTCATACACTCACTGACGGGGAAAGACCCGACAAAACGCGGTGGTAGGGAGGATTGAATTGCGAAGGTGCCTCGGTAGCTCAGGACCACTCATCCGGCTAGTGAAAGGTCGTGGGCTTCGATATCCACCCGGGTTCAAAGCTCGCGGACTGGATGTTTTCCTGCTCTCACGCGTCTCGGCTCGATTAAGATCTGATAAATATTACCGTCACTGGAGTGGTCGTGAAAAATTATTGAACAAAAATTTAATTCGTGCACGGAGAAAATTGTTTGGTGAATTTCAACAACTAGTTGATGAAATTTAACAACCAACTAGTTAAAATTCAAGAAAAGTTTTTTTCCAATTTCGTTCGACAATCGGTGTTAAATTTTCGATAAACTTTCGTCAATTTTACTGATGAATCTCGGAAAGTTTCAGTCGAAAATTTTTAACAGTGGTTATCTATACAAAGTAATCAGCTTGAACCTCTAATTTAATAAATTTAATCTAGTTTGCCTACCAGAGCAGATGGTGTGGGCACATATAAATTTGGAAACAATCCCAGAATTATTTGTATCTTGATAATCGATCAATGTCTTACCTAGAAGATCATTTCAGTTTAGTGGTTCAATTTCAACAACTAGTTGATGAAATTCACCAATTACTTCGTGAATTTCCACAACTATTTGTTAAAATTCAAAAACAGCTTGGTAATTCATTTTTCATCAACTAGTTATTGAAATTCACCAACTAGTTGTTGACATTCAGCAACTATTTGATGAAATTCACCAATTACTTCGTGAATTTCCACAACTATTTGATCAAATTCAAAAACAACTCGGTAATTCATTTTTCATCAACTAGTTATTGAAATTCAACAACTAGTTATTAAAATTCACCAATTACTTCGTAAAAAATCCTTCGCTTGGTAATTCATTTTTCATCAACTAGTTATTGAAATTCACTAACTAGTTGTTGAAATTCAACAACTAGTTAGTGAAATTCACCAATTAGTTGTTGAATTTCAGCAACTACTTATTAAAATTCAAAAACAGCTTGGTAATTAATTTTCCATCAACTAGTTATCGAAACTCACCAAATAATTATCATATACAATTGTGGCCCTCAACCTAAATTTATCATTCAGTCTTCATATTTCAGGCGGAAGAACAAATCCGTACATCGCTGGTAACTTTGTCAATACCCATCCTATGCCCCCATTTAGAAACATTGAATATTCCTTTGAAGTGCCCACTTCAAGCATATTCAATGATTATGACAAAACTTTCGGTAAGTACGGAACCGAGATCCCGTCAGGAGGGGGAAAAGAATCAGCGGACGAGCAGTATCAACATTCTCCCGCTAGCCATGGAAACGACGAAGGAAAAGGAGAAAAAGATGAAAAATCAGAGTATCAATCCGAAGAAGCGACCTCGACTTCTCGTGAACAGTATAACGATGAGGGAGAAGGTGAAAGTCAGCGCAATGAACGGCGCGGAAAAAATGCGAGGAAAAGAGAGCAAAATAATACTGAGGATAAGTACGACAAAAACGGCGGCTTTGACTACGAGCGAGAATTCGAGGAATCGTACAAACAAGAACTTCCCACTGAAGGTATGCACTTGACAGGGAAATGACGCCTGCATTAGAAAAACTGAAAGTAAGACACTTTAGTCGCTTTAGTTTTCAAGACGTTTGTCTCCTCTAATTCAAGTTTTTCTTAGTATCTCAAATTAAGGCAGAGATGCATCGTAGACATTCTAGGTGTCTTAATCAGGATCTTTGATTTTAAAATTACGTCTTATTTGTTTTGAGAAATACTTGATTCGTTTTTTCAAAGAGTCAATCCTTCTTTCACTGATGATTTTGGTTGCGTTAAAGATAGCGTTTCATTTGACATCTTTCACCCCTATCACCCTTTCGACTCTCTCAATAAATTCAGAACTGCAATACAGCAGCGAAAACGGTTCGAGTTGATTTAAGCCTCAGCTGAATTTTTGAGAAATATCTCCGAATCTAATGGAGATAACGAAATTTCCTTAATGACCTTTTTTATAGCGCGAACTGAGGGCTAGAAAAAAGGTATTGACAAAAATGTATTTACTACCTCCCTTACCTTCCGAGATATTTACTGAAAACTGACCAATCGTGGAAATCGACTTAAACTGTTTTGCCCCTTCGCTGCTGAATAAATTGGAAGAAAATGGATAAGTCAAAACGTCTTCTAATTCCATGTCTCAATGGGGTTGACGAAATAGTCTCCAAGTGTCTTGAACTGAGACAAAAAAAATTGCCTTAAATTTGGTGACTTGTATTTCAAGAGATTATGAATATCTTTTAATCTTTTATGTCTCATATACTAAATTAAGACGTCTTAGAGACACTAGTGTTCAAAGTGAAATGTCAGAGAAAATTAGGTAAAAAGATATTTTTGTTCTCCTCAGATTTCGAACACTCGGAGGAGATTCTTGATGAAGACGAGTCAACAAAAACCCACAAGAGAGCATCGTCTTCAAAAACCAGGAAGGCTCCTCGCAATCAGCCGCCGCCACGCGACAAAGAAGGGCCATTAATGGACCAGTGTCACGAATTTCCATCATTTGTGAGAAACGATGACGACACTGAATCCTCAAAAGGTGGTAAAAAAACTGGATTACCTCCAAGACCAAGTTCCTTCGGGCGCAAAATACCTCGCCGGCGACCGACAAGGTTCACTTCCCCCGAGTCTGATCCTGATGAAACCCCACAGAAATCCAGAGATTCTCAGAATCGAAAAAATCCTGGACAATCTTCAAATAAGAAGAATAGCTCACATTAACTCATCCCCCTTAGTGGATACTGAGATCAGCTTCAATTATCCGAAGATTGGTTCTCTATGATATGGTAGAGAAGGAAGAAAGAAAGAAGTGATCCTGCAGAGACTTGTCTGACTGAATCGCTATTAATTTATTTATGTATATGGAATAACATCCGAACATTGTATCATATTAAAGTGAGGGGAAAAAATTGTTATTGACTTTGTTCTTACCTTATACAGTTGAAATTCCATAACTACCTAACTCCACCGCACGAGGGGAATCGTTCCCCCACCGCTACAATTCCCCTTCATGCCCATTCTCACTCTAGCCTTCGGGGCTCCGTCGCTCCAATGCGCGAGGACGTTGCGCGCAGGCCTGCTCGTGGCGCTTTCCCCCACCATTGCCTCCACGCGCACCTCTTTCTGACTCAGTGGCTCTCCCTCTTTCGCTGGCGAAGAAGGGGCCTTCCGTAAGTCCAAATTCCAAGAAGTTCCACTGTATTGCTATAAGCAAAAAAATGTGTATGTCGACCCTTAAGGCGTTTCGTCAGGAAATGACATGTGCCAGTCTGTTGATACCGTTGCGTGCCAGATTGTTCAATGTTTTATAAACTTAATAATGTGTTTGGAGTTTCCAACATGGAATATTTCAGAGAATGATGTGACTATGTACTCAATTATCAGGAAACCTGAGGAAGCTTAAATTATCAGCGAAACGTCGCGAATTAACAATAATCTAGTGCAGTTGATTGTTTTCTCCACATTTTCCATGACCCTACTTCGTTAATATTAACCATGGAGATGAATAATAATTTCATTGGTCATTATTTACCTTTTTCGCACGAAATACCTTAACCCTAGTCTGGCTACCATACGCGACGGGGATTCCCCGCAAGTTATTTAAGCCTCAGCGTTGCCCAATTCACTCTACATTGCTCGGGCGCGTTTAACGAGTTTCCGACAACGTCGCGTCCCGGGCAATTTCATTCAAGGTGTTTCCTCTATACTTCTCTCGGGTAAAGAGAGTTTCATTATTCTGGAGCCCTGATTGAATCCCTGAGTACTACAATTTTCAATTCTCCAGCGATTTTCGAACATGTCTTGAATATATTTTTTTGTCAGATTGATTTTTTCCCACCACTTAGGAGTGTCAAATTATTTTTATTAAATGTTTTTGTAATTATTGAAACAATAGAAAATGCATCAGAGACATGGCAATGTCGCACGGATCATTCCTACAGTTGATTCGGAATGAAAAAACTCACCCGTGTCGTATGCTCCTAGAAAAACCCTCATGTCTCTATACAATTTCTAGAAAGGCTTGAAAGATTCTACAAAACGGCGAAACGACAGATGTGAATTTAGAATTAGAAGCCAGCCCATTTAATTAATGAAGATTAATAAATTTTAGAAGCAGACTGGAATATTATATATTGTTTTAGTGAAAAAACGAATATCTGACGTGGGAGGATTCAATTGAGCCTCAATTCCCTCTCGAATCTCTCTATTTCTAACTTTATTTCAGCAACTCGACTTCTCCACAATTGAGGGTAAGATCTTATGGAAGGAATTGACCGTTTGCCTTACAGAAAAGGCAATTACAGACTTTATCTTCCGTCAATCCGAGGTTAACACACACAATTTTACCAGAAAAATCATGAAATTTGGACATTCTTGGGATTTTTTCAACTCGTTTTAACTCAACCAATTGCGATGAAAGAAAATCCATCGATCAAATCGTATTTGCATTAATCCGTGTTTTTTCTGGGAAAAATGACGTCCAAATTAATTTTTTTTTAATTGATCATTTTAGCCATTCTTCAACAATTTAATATTTTTTTCTCGAAAAGGAATGATTTTCCAAAAGTAATTTAAAATCAGCATTAAAATATCTATAACATGGGAGCAATTTCGTTTTCAAGATCGAATACGTCCGATTTTTGTCGAACAAAATGATAGATAATTAGGGGTACAATGAACGAAAAGAAGAATCATATTCCAAAATCGTAACATTACCCATTACTGTAGTTATTATTCTCAGTAACTAAGGCTTTCATTAACGCAAGGAGGAAATTACATTCTCAACTGATTGAGGAAAATGCATGCACACTGCAAACAATGCTGTTCGGCGACCATCATGAGGAACTACTCGAGAGGGTCCTCAGAAAGAAAGAGAGAGGATAGATTTTCAGACATTCACCATTTCCACAAGAATAAAAATGTCCCACGCCCAATACCTCCATATGACCGCCGTAATAATGCCCGCAGTTACTTAAATATGGACTGAAAAATATTACAACTTAACATATCAAATCAATCCGGATAACAACACAACGAAACAAACTCTGTTGGCAGTGAAAGGCGAGATAGTATATCAGCCCGAGAAATGGCAATGGATACATCAGTCATAGCAGGGACTTCCTACGCTCAGCGCAACCTTTCCTCTTATTCTAACGAACTCATAATGAATATCATCAGTGGATTAGTGAGTAGAGCATTCATTGTAGAATATAGAAACATCAGACTGAGAAAAGAAAAGTTTTTTGAGAAGTACGTCTTCACTTGTATCAAGAAAAATTTCTTACAGTGAGAAAAAAAAACTTTCGTCGAGAGGTTTTGTACTTATCCCAAAGACGAGTGCTCCGTCGTAACGGCATTTTCAATCCATTTTAAATCAACGAAGTACTTCAACTAAAAATTTACTGACCTTTCGCACGAACAAATCACAAAAATTGTATTTAACAACAAAAAGTTTTGGATACTTATAACAAACTCAAGAAAAGAAATCAATTGTGAATATCACATATCTCTATTGAATATTTAAAAATTGCAGCGAATCTCGCATAATTCAATTTAATAAATGAAATGAAATTAATTAAATTAAATTTTTTTTAGTAATTAATTTCTTACTGTGAGAAAAAAGCCTTTCGTCGAGCGATTTTGTACTTATTTCTAAGACGAGTGTTCCGTCGCAACGGCATTTTCAATCCATTTTAAATCAATTATTTCCAACTTAATACACAATTTCTGATCATTTAAAATTATCTCCCGCACAAGTATTTCAACTGAAAATTGACTGACCATTCGCATGGACAAATCATAAAAATTGTATTTAACAACAAACAATGAGTTCTCGATACTTATAACAAACTCAAGAAACAAAATCAAATTTAATAAATATCACAAATCGCTATTAAAAAATTAAAAATTGAAATGAATCTCACATAATTCTATTTAATAAATGAAATAAAATAAAATAAAAGTCTATCGCCCTGTTGATACACAACAACAAGCATAATTTGTTTATAACAAGAAGGTGATTTCTCAAACCAAGTCTAGTTAAATTAATTAGTTCAACAGTTTTTAGTTTTAAATTTCGAATATTTTAATGCAAAAACCACTTGACTTGCTCCGAGAAATTTTTAGAGCAACTAAAAACTCTCTTGATTTTTTTTCTCACTGCATAACGGTCTGACTTGGTTCCCAGGTGCCCCTTATTTATTTGTTATCGTGGACTGAGGCGACACCGGTAACAATGTTTCTCACTGGTAACACGAATGGTCAACAAGTTTCATCGTTGTACCCTGGCCAGTGGAACAGAATCGCCCGGAGCTCTCTAGGCGGAGACTACGGTGGTGGTGATTATGGCACATCAGGTCACGGTGGATTTGAACCATCCACCGGGCATTTGGCTGACAGTCAACAGGATTATTCCCAATATGGACAGTTTACTCATGACACACAGGATTCTAATCACTTCTCTTCAGGGGGCCACGATGATCTCAGTGGTCATGATTTTCACGTTGATAATCATATTCATTCTGTACCGATATCTGAACATGTTGAAGTGACGAAACCAATCACGGTACCTGTCTATAAGGAAATAGGTAAGGTGCTATGCACGAAAAAAAATTCGTAGAAAAACCGCGAATTTTTTTAGGATTTCGATTCAAATTTCTCAGTTTTTGGCTGATTTTATTGAAGAATTCTGCAGCTCATCAGCGGTTTTTTCAATAGAAATGTGTGATGAAAAATATTCTACAGAAAAAGTCAATGGAATTCGATTTTTGTGTACAGCTTATTCTATTGTGATGTTTTCTGAGCTTTTCTGCTTGATTGTCTCAATGGAAAGACGAAAAATCAAGTGGAAAAAACTTCGTGTTGAGAATTTCAGTTGTGTAGAAAAAAATGGGTAAGGTTTCACATACGAGAAAAATTTCATAGAAAAACTTTGCGAATGCGTTAGGATTTCTATTCAACTTTCTAATTGTTTTTGAAGAATTCCGCAGCTTATTTGCGGTTTTTTCAATAGAAATGTGTAATGAAAAATATTCTATAGACAAAATCAGTGGAATTCGATTTTTCTGAGCTCCTGAGCTTTTCTGCCTGATTTTTTAAATGAAAAGAAAAATCAAGTGAAAAAAAACTTCATGTTGAGGATTTCTGTTGTGTAGAAACAATCTGATTCTTTCTATAAAATAGTTTCTATTTTTAAAACTAGTCGAATTCGGAATAGCAGTTCGATAGAAATCCCACAGAATTTTCTATCGAATTCATCCAATTTTCCTACGAATTTTTCTTGTCCGTTTCATAATCCGGAGTGCGCATTTACCAAAATTTCCGTTTTGCATCATAAATTTATTGTTCCGACAGTGGTTTCTTCCTCTAAAATGACTAGTTCCGGTCATTACTACCGGTCGTTTAAATAAATTATTAATGTTCGAAGAAGAAATTAAAACTCACAAATATTGACATTTTTAATATCTTTTCAGGAATTCCAGTGCCTCACCCGGTGAAAATTCACATACCTCATCCGGTGGCCGTGGAAGTAGCCCAGCCGTATCCAGTGATCATGCCAGTGTCGCAGCCCGTCCCGATCGAAATAATCAAGACTGTAGCGGTGCCCGTCGAGAAGAAGGTCCCCTATCCTGTGGAGAAACACATTCCCTTTCCCATTGAAAAACCAGTGCCAATCACAATTGAACGACACATTCCGGTTCCGGTTGAAAAACCATATCCCATTAGAATTCCAGTTTACAAAACAATCCATCATCACACTAAATCCCACGGCCATTAGGAACATTAGATTGTAACATTTGAATCCACTCCCCAACTACCATCGAATGGGTACGGAAATGATGATAACTTGTTACAAACGTAGTCTGATTCCATCGAATAAGTGATATTAAAGTTTTTGTTGTTTGTTACTTTGGAGTATTATTTTTTGTTGATTACTTTGTATACTCGACTTTTTGGAATAAACATGCGGATTGAGATATGAAAAGTTGGAAACCTTTTTTTTCCTGATGAAAAAGCTTTTGGCCACACCTGCATCGAGAGCTGCTGGCTTTCCCTCTCTGCCCAGCCGATCGAAATACTGCGCTCGCTCTCCAGGGAGAAGGGTACATTCACATCATATTGACTAATGGGTAAAGCCTCGCCTTCGAGTCGGCCAGTCTAACCCCCTCGGCTCGATTTTCAGACGAGATCACTGACATTCGTCTAACACAGCCCAAGTATAGTTTGTCTCGTTGTGAATGGCATTTTACACTCTACTTTCTTCGAGGATAGGAATAATTCACTGTCGAAAATTTGCAGAACAATATTTTACATGCATTGCTCCATGACGGTGTTCGGGATTTGTAAGGAAATTGCATTGATTTATGACGATGTTTTGAAAAATGAAGAATATGTCGTTTTTAGTCAATTTAATTTTCAGAATTGCTGATTATCGCTGAGATTGATCGGCTGTCGTTGCAGAGACGAAAGTTTTGATTTTGAGAGGCACACGGAGAGAAATGTTCAGTAAAAATTACGGAACTCACAATTCACTAACCGATTATGAAATCGACTCAGACAATTTAAGTGACGGTATCGTAATTTTTCACAGGAGATTCGGATAAGAATTACGGAACGCTCCGGAAAAATCCCGTGACAGTTCCGTAAAATTTCCTACAACCACCTTTCGCTCCGGAATTACGGAAAAGATACGTAATTTTTATTGAATATTTCTCTCCGTGCATGTTAATGATTTTTAGGAATCGGGTGATAGATTTCTAAAAATTCAAGATGAGTCACTGAAAATGACTGATGATGTCACTGAAAATTAGCGACAAACTCACTGAATTTCAGAATGTCGCACTCACTGAATTTCACAATCGCGAATTATCTCCCTTCAATTTATATTTGCATTTTTAATATACAATTATATTTTTTGTTGCATAGCTTAGCTATCACATATTCTATCCCGGTCGGGACTATCCAATTTCTTCAGAAATATTTCTTCAAAGGATAATCCTGCAAAGGACAATTTCTTCAAAAATATCCTGTGACGTCACAAGATGTGGGACAGTATATAAACTAATCGCGGATAAATTCCTGAAAATCAAAACTCTTCTTCCCCTCGCCCAACTTCAAATTTGTACATCTGCATCAATTAATCCCATCCGCGCATAATCACTCGACGCATTAAGCATCACCGACGCGAGTCCTCCAAACTCTCGACCAGATACCTGACTCCAATTGCTCTACGAAAACGCAATGAAATTGCCAGACTCCAAAGTATGGAGTGCGATGCTCCGAATAAGACATCGTTATTAACAAGTCGCGAGGAAAAAGGCGGAACCCATTAATAAAGAAAAAGGATTTGCGGGTGAAAGTTTCCGGGGCTATGATTATTTCACCCATTCTCCAATCACTATAAGAACCGAAGAGAAGAATAAGAATAATCCAAGCGATTGTTGATAAATCGTCGAACATTCACTATTTTCAGTCGCCGGGAGTAGTTGAAATGCGCCTGATATCCGATATGTATCATGTGAGAGGAATCTCTGGAATCATAATATTTCCGGGAGCATTGAAAGAATTAGAATTTCCGAAGCACCTTCACTGCTGCTTTTCATCCTCATTCTGATCTCGGAAAGAAGATATCGAAGGGGATATCCTTTACATGCCGGACCTTAATTCAGTGAAATAAGAGCTCACCACAAATAACTTTCCTATATGACGGGTAAAAGTGATTCACGTGGACTTTACACTTCTCAATGCTTCCACCGAATAACGATCCAAATTCGGAAAATTGACGTAATGAATGCGAAGATCTCGGATGATTACGATGCTCTTGTCTGAAGCCCTTCTGCTCCCACCTCCAGAATTATAATCCATCCGCATGTGGGTGGTGAATTGTATACCCTTCGGGAAGGGGTGAAAGTGAATTTTTCGCTCATCAGTGAAAGGTGAAAGATTCGTTGTAACTATATAAGCACGTGTTTTATACTCCGGGAGACATTTATCATTGAATTCTGAATCCACTCAAGTCCATCTCACCATGCGCTCACTGGTAAGAAGATTAAATCGTTTATTCACCCGGAAATTTATGTTATTATTCTTTAATTTACTTCTAGATTTTTAGTTTGGGCTTGATGGCTCTCATTGCTTCAGCCACAGCCAGCGATTACCATGAGCACGAGCACTCTACGTACGAAGAAAAAACGAAACCCGTTGAAATTCCTATTTATAAGAAATACGGTAAGTTTACTTGGGCATTGTGACGTGTTGGGACTTGTAATCCACTGGGATAATGGAATTTCAGCGATACCAATACCTCATCCGGTGCCTGTGAAGGTAGATCAGGAGATTAAAGTGCCGATTCCTAAGCCATATCAGGTTCAAGTCCGAATACCTCACCCCTATCCAGTCGAAGTAGTCAAAAATGTTGAGATACCGATAGAGAAACACGAGCCCTATGTCGTCGAGAAGAAGGTAGGTTTCATAATTTTGCAGCATTAATAGTCGACATTCTCCTCATCGAGTCATTTTTCCATCGATTTTTTTCAGGTACCCTTCATTGTGGAGAAACCATATCCCGTTTATGTGGATAAGAAATTTCCTGTACCTGTAGCGAAGCCATATCCAGTCCATGTGCCGATTTACAAACATGTATTCCATCACACTTCTGGTGGCAAAGGCTGGCATTAAATTCTACCCGTAAACAACAATTGTGACAATGCGCAGATTGTGATTTCGAAGGCCTTGCCTTACTTGTTATGTTTTCACTCTGAAATGTTTGTTTTTTTATGTAATTTAATAGTTTAATAAAAAAAGATGGTTGAAATTATTTGACTTCGCAATATTGACTTGAGATTTCGGGAATTAATTGAGCCTGATATCCCGAGGAACTATTAGAAGCTGCGATAAGTTATGATTCTCCCGCAAGTTATGCGGAAACACGTCTCATAAATTACACTCGGATCCAACATAAGTTATGAGATTTCGTTAAGCTATTTCGTGCGACTTATCATATGTACCAGGACGTAAAGCATTCTGATAGCTTGTAATAACCAAGCCCTCATTATTTTGAATGATCTCTATCTCATGAATATGTACATTTGCATTGATTGCGTCGGTATAAACCTATTTATATTCGGTGATATGAAGGATTTTCGCCTCTAAACGATGTAAAGTAGAACCCGGATTTTTTAAACTTGTCAAGACCGATCGTCTCCCTTATTTCAACATTAGTGGCCCTTTACAAAGTATATAGATTCTTCCTAAGATCTAGACCACATTTTCATTCTTACCGCCAAGAATTTCGCAATGTGTTAAAATATATTGTATTCATATTTTACGAGTTTACGTACAGTTAAGCCTTTATATAAGATACCTTAGAGACAGTAGGAGAGTGGAATTCCGAGAATCCGTTTACCCCCACTACGCGCGCTTATAGAGAGGAGAAAAATAGGGATCAGCGGTTTGACATAAAATACCTCGGTCGTTGCGCCCGAATTCTATGGAATATTCATTTTTACTGAATGGATATTGATAACTAA
This sequence comes from Diachasma alloeum, assembly GCF_001412515.2. Lineage (NCBI taxonomy): Eukaryota > Metazoa > Arthropoda > Insecta > Hymenoptera > Braconidae > Diachasma > Diachasma alloeum. The sequence continues at coordinate 969,874 of NW_021680679.1, read as the reverse complement.
TCAATTTATACGAGTTTAATGTTTTGAATTCGTATAGCCTGCGTTCCCTTTTCTCTCTAAACATAAGCCCGCGTGATAGAATGGCAGCTGATGTTGGGGGATTGTTGGGGGACTTGAGAATAATCACTTCTGGACAGCTGAAGTACAAATTATTGAAAGTACGTAAATTAATTGAATTTTAATTAGGCTTTATTTCATTAAGATAATTCTGCGTCATCATTTTAATAATTATAGCGTCGAAGAAAAGAGGTGACCCTTGGGATCGTTTAACCCTTCTGATTACTTCACTTGACTCTTACGTTTGAACTCTTGACCCTTAAGGTCATTTGACCCTTATGATCACTTCGTTCGTCCCTCCCGTTTGACCCTCAACTCCGTTTGATCCTTATAATCACTCTTTTTCCGTTGAAAAATTATCGAGGCCATAGGTATCTTATAAGAAGTATCTTATAAAGTGCCGAGAGTGGGGGTAGGCCTCGAGCGCTCGGAGCTCGAGGTATCTTATAGAGAAGTATCTTCTATAAAGCCTCTTTTCGAAAAATAATAACACTTCTGTATTCCTTCATCTCGTCTCGTTCCTTTCTAATGACATTCAAACAACTCTTGATATTATTCCATACAATTCTTTATTCAGAGGTCCTTTTGTCGATACAGTATTAAATCAGGACAGGGCATGATCACCAGTGTGTTATGCGCAGTACGTTGCGCGCTAGTCTCACGAGCTTACACGAGGCAACTCGGTGGGGATGAAGGGGATGACAAATCTAGTTACGATAGTCTAATTTGTGGAAATGTGGAGTTACTTTATCTTCCCTTTCTGCTTCATCACCATTATTTATTGCAACAAGTGGAAAAAATGACGAGATATTCTCGTAAATAGTAATCAGAAACCTTCACCAGTAATGATAATTATTTCCTGATTTTCAGATTTAGTAGACGCTTATTCTAGCGGGTGGATTAACTGTGTTAAGCCCAGGGATGATGGACTGAATACTGGTGGGGCACTGGCTTTGTGATTGCAGCATGGTGCACTGCTTTGGCAATTGCATGTTGCTTCGCAGCCGCGAGATCGCGGATCTAATCAAAGAAACATTCAAATTCAGGGCTCACAATTCAGTACTATTTCATTAATAATGCCAGTATTTTTGGTACAAACCTTTGCTTCCCGTTCAGTTTGACTTATTTGTTTGTCCACGTCTTGTTTCCGAAGTTGGGCAGCAGTTTCCGACGCATTTCGCTGTATAGCCGCTGCTGCAGCAGCCTCTCGGGCAGCTGCGAGACGCTGTGCTGCAGCCACAGCATCCTTCGACGTTGCTAATTTTTGTTGGAGAACTACAAGCTGCTGGGCGCTCGCTCGAGCTTCCGCTTGTGTGTGAGCAGAAATGGCCTCGGACCTATCGATCACCCAGATGAATGGGGCCATTCAAATATTACTTTACTTTTTTTACATTTTAGATCCCACAAATTCTACGACCCCCTCTCTGTTGCCGCGAATTTTAAAAACAAGAATAACAAAAAGAAGGCAACGATTGGGTGAACAATTAAATCTTTATGCGATGCTCTTTGGACATTTCGCTTCACTTATTAAATTGTGGCCATCACAGCACTTCGAATTTTCTCTTTGTGAATCTACGAGATAGTTTAAAGAACTCGTGAAACCTCTGTGTATTCGTGAGAAAAGAGGACGAGAGGAAAATTGCATTTACGATTTCGTCGATTAAAAATGGGAAAAAATGGGGTATCACATCAGAACCTAGAGGGGAAGTGGATAATTCACTTGAGTCTTACACGACAGTATCATATCGACGTGAGTTAAATAGATAAAATGTCACCTTTCCGCCGCTACGCGGGCAGCCGCTTCTTTGGCCAGTGCAATCTTCTGTTGTATGATAGTAGCTTGTTTGACTTCGGCAACTCGCTGTTGGGCCAGTAGAACATTCTCATTCGCGGCTTTAGCCTGCTGGATAGCTCGTATTATATCGGGCGTGTACGCTATGCTGGGAGTGCCTGGGATTGAATCTCTGAGAAGCTGAATTCGAGGATTAAATCATTTTTTGGTACTTTACTCAGAGAAATTCAGTTGCGAAGTGGTAAAACGATTTAAGTCGAGTTTTGGGGGTATATCTTTGAATCTAAGAGAGATAGAGTAATTTTCGTAAGAACCTTTTTTGTAGAGCGGATTAAGATGTACAAAAAAGGTTTTAACAAAAATTTTCCTACTTCCCTTAGATCCCGAGATATTCATTGAAAACTGACCAATAGCCAAAATCGACTTGACCTGTTTTTCGAAAAATACCTGGAGTGTTACGTCGTGAGTGGCTTGTGTTTGAACCCGACGCAGTTCAAGATCGGATGGTATTGGCCCTACCCATGGGCCTAAAGGACTCCCTGGTACCCACGGAGAGTCATACGCCGGGAGAAGACCAAATTGGTCAAACCCCGGCGGTCCGAAAAAATCAACACCACGTTTCAGCTTTCGATCCGTTTGAATTTCTTTCGCAGCTTCTGTCAAGTATGCTGACATGAGAAGCACAATACTCTGAAAATAACACAGCTGTTATTGCTAATCTACCATATCTACACCCAGAAAAATTATTTATTTGAATCAAGAAACATAAAAATAAAAATAAAAATCTTTATTTGAAATTTTTTTCTTGTTTCACGAATGTCGACGTGGAAATGAATAAACTTGTTTATTTGGTCCAAAAGAGAGGATTTTATTATATCAAATTAACAGTTTATGAATTTCAAATTCAATTTTTATGAAATTCACGGAAACAATTAATTCATTTCAAATTAAGAATTTTCTTATTTTAAGAAAATCACAATTTCATGTATTTTGTGAAGGAATATATAATGTAGAATATAAAGGAATAATAATTATTGCATTTTTCTCTTTCAATTGTTTTTTACTCAATTTTAATTCTGAAGCGATAATAAATTATTAGCATCAAATAAATTTTTATCAAGATCAAAGAAAAAATGTGTTTATTTCAAATAGAAAAATTGTCTTAATATACGAAAATTAATTAATTTGTTATTTATTGTTAACGAAGAATTTATTTTTGATCAAATAACGATTTATGAAAAATAAAAAAATCATTTATCTAATAGAAACGCGCCCTCAAATGAAGAAAAATGTTCAATTTAAATAAAAACTTTATGTCGTGTTATTTAAATAAACCTATTTATTTGATTCAAATGAATGATTTCCCTGGGTCTACTCGGAATTCCCGGTAAAATATAAAAATCACCATTGAAACGATCTTCATGATGCTGAGTTCGTAGCAGTACTGATAGCCGTAGGCCGTCCGAACTCCGGATTTATATACTTCATCAAAATTTGAGGTCTGTGTCAATTCAGGAAGTGAGGAAATTAATTAGAACTATCGTCGTTGAGTGAGAAAATACGTATTTTAGATGTAATTGTGGGCTTTGAGATCCATAATTGGACTCGATCCATAATTGTTTACTCGGAGTTCCTAAGGAGAAAGTCATTACATATATCAACTATTGTGTCTTCCTTTAGTGAACAAAAGTAATTAAAATCGATGGAGACAGCACCGGAACAACCGACTCTACTTCGGCATCACTAAGGTGGATATTCAGGCATCCAACGCTTGAATTTGGAATTTTTCCAAGGGGTTCGTTTGCACAGCGGTATCGAAGAATGTGTCCGCTGTCACTCGCGTCCGATGTCATCCGCATGAAGGGGCAAGGCAGCCGCAAACACGCCCCAAGGTGCCGTAGTGGGGGTATCCGTAATTTATTAACCGTAAAGTTGAGGACTCGCAGATATATATTGTTTAATACAAGCCATTTAATTAAGAATTAATGTTTATTGAAAGATTTTGGGACCAAATAAATAACAAAAAGTAATGTGAAGAGGAGTGACACGTCGGAGTGATCCATTCGGAAGCAAATTGCTAATTTATTAGCACCATTAACCAAACTCATTCATTAAAAAAAGCAAATGTCCACTTGTTTTTCATTCACTTCAATTTATTTTAATGAATAGAATTCAATATTATATAATAACAATATTTTTGCATCTAAAAATCCAAGAGATGGTGATGGCGCAATACAGACGACTCGTCTACAAGTTTTCATCATTTTTCAATATCTCGAAAATTATACTAAAAAGATTTCGACTAGATCACTTTTTTCTTCAATTATTGACTGCTCGATCTCGTACACCTACTCACGTTTGTCACGTGGAATGAGACCTTTATAAAAAAATATTGAGGAAATACTTACAGATATTCATAGTAATAATATGTGCTTTCGTGTATCATTTCATTTTAAAGTTTCATTTCTATAATGTTAAATTTCTTGGTTCTATTTCAATATCATTTTCTAAATCTTCAAGACGCCGAGTGATATGGCCACCGAGCACAAGCTTAAGGATGACCGTACTAACGCAAAGATCTTACTTGTTCCCAATTCCAATAATTCAACGATAATAGTTAATTATTTGAAGATTCTCTTTTAAATTACTTTTATATTTTAAGCTATAGACTATGCGGCGAATGGACTAAGCATCGGCGCAAGTAATCACACATAGAACTCATTCTTTGGACCCAGCTCATACTCAATTTCCTCATTTTTGTGCATCTCCAACACCTGGAAACATTCAATGATTCAATGAGATAATGTCTTCCTTCTGTCATCTCCATAAATGGAAACCTTACCCCATTCATTTCCTTCTGCAACTCCTCCAGTTGTTCATTATGTATCATCTTCAATTTTTCCTTCTCCCGATTTTGTATAATTTGTGCCATTTTGCGTTCTTCCATAAATTTCTTTGTGTTATTCTGCTGCTTCTCGCGCAGTCTTCCCTCCTTAATCTGCCTTGTCTTCAATGATTTATCATTCATCACCTCCCTAGTACTCTCTACTGACGATCTAGCTTGTTTAGCATTCATCTCTTTAATTTCTCTTTCGTGTCTAGCAATAAGTTGTTTCGTTTGACTCGATTGCGCTGCAATGCATAACTTTCGCAGCTGTATACGGCGCTCCTCCAAATGAGTGCGTATTAAGTCACGTTCCTCACGCCTCTGGCGTTCAGCAAGATGTGACCACTGGGCTGTCTGCTCTGAGACAGCTCTGCGAACGATTGGATCCCTCGATAAGTCGGCTTTGCTGAGTTTAAAAATTCCACGTGATTTAATTTTGATAATCAATTTCTCTCGTACATCAGTTGCTTCTAAATTTTTTTTCAGAATACACATGAATTTCGGATAATTAAACTCATTAGTGCGATGAGATTGGTAGGATGGAACGAGCAAATGCTATCAGAATGATGTGAGAAATGCTTCGATTGTGAGGATTAATCGACCGATGATTTGATCAACAGAATAAGTAAATGGAAACACATTTATGTTCTCCCCGAAACCAATGATCAAAATTAAACCACGCTTCCAGTACAAGGTCTATATTGGCGATTCATCTACTCACTTTTTTCCTTTTATCAATTTCTCAATAGCTGCACATTGCTGTTTTTGCACGGCATTTCGCTCCTTCTGCTGCCGCTTCTTCAGAGATTCCAAGTCTTTTTGTTGTTTACGAACGAGTTTCTGATATCCTTTTTCTTGGCGCAGTGACTCCACCGTGATCGGTTCAAATTCCATTATTTCTAACAGAATGGCAAAATGTTAGTATTTAGTGAACGATGGGAATTTAAAATACTGTTGATCAATTCGATGCTTTCTAATACAACAAGGGTATCTCAGAATTCTCTATAAAACTAATCTATCTGAATTTTCCGGAGAAAACTCGTCCGACTTAAACGAAATCGGAAAATAGTATATTTCGATGCGAGTGCGGAAAAGCGATTTTTGGCTCGTGAGAGTATATCACTCCTCCCACGAGCCGAAAAACAGTTCCCGTGAGTATCGAATGATATTTTTCAACTCAATGTGTGGAAAAGGGACGGTTCGAGTGCCTAAAAAGTTGCTTTTTCGCACAGCGAGATGAAACATTTATTTTATGAACGCTGACTAAATAAAATAGTGTTTAACCGATTTAGTCGACATATTGTGGATGTATAATATGTTAAGAGATTCATGCCAGAGAATTAATAAAATGAATGGGAGGGACGAGTAGAGTGATCGCATCAAGGATTCAACGGGAGAACAGAGTGAGTAGATCATCAATCCAGAATTCATCAATAGGAAAATTGAAATCATCTCCTGAAACGAGTGTAGTGTAGTTTTGGAACGGACATATATGGAATTCTATGACTCGGAGTAGAAATATGGATACAGGGAAAAGAAATTGAGAGGGTGAGAATGGCATAACTACGCCGCATAAGATCAGGATAATTCGAAGGTATCGAAGCTATCTGTTTTGACATCTTGGTCGGCACGTGCCAGATGGAATTAATTCTCAAACACTTACGTTTTCATGCTTTCGACATCTAAATGGATTTGAGTTGCGTGTGAGTACCGTGAAGGAGGCATGGAAATAAAATAAAGAATGGCTGAATTCTCTGGGAATTATGGATATTAAAATGAGTACCACTTGCACAGTATTTATCAGAGTTACTGGGATAAGTCTTTTTTTATTCCGTCTGAGTTACATGAGTTTTCCCCGGAAAATTCAGATAATCGAGTGTTATAGGGAATCCTGAGATACCCTCCTTTTATTAGGAAGTGTCGAATCATTACCTCGTGGTTTAGCAGTTTCCAGTTGTCGCGATTGTGAAGAATCGCCTGGAAATCTGTCACCCTCATCCATTCCTAAGCCTCGTAATCTTGCTTGGGATGTTATTTCTGTTTTTCTCGGAGCTCGAGGTGCAGTTAATGCATCCATAAACTCTGTAATAAGCAGTAAGTTGAAAGAAATATGACACATCCGCGATCTAATGTAAATGTGATGAGCCGATGACTGAACATTTCCCCTATTTTGCTTTGATTTCTAAAGCATTACTGATCATTCATCACGCGAAATTAATAAAGTCTCAGAAAAGGGCTTTAAATATGAGTTTGAGGATCGGCTAATGACACATTAAGAAGTGGCCAATTTTTTTTGATTGGATAAGTGACAATAAGAACCTTGAAATCCATCTGGCACGTAAATTTTAATCTCAATATTGCAGAATAGCATTGGCAGGGACATTGGAAAGTTAGCTTCTGTGCGTAGAGCAATATGCCGATATCCAGATTGCAGGCCATCAAGTGGAACAATTCTCTGCCCTAGCAAGCGTCCATTCTCATCATAAACTGCAAACCGCAGTGCTGCCAAGTCCGGTAACACGACTTTACGGAATAAGAACGGCTCCTCATTGTAGACGGGATTTAAGCCATTAGCCGGGATAACTTTAGTCCGAAACTCCTTCCGTATCGTATCTGTCGGTAGGCCATACATTTCAACCTCCACGTACGTGCCAACTTTCTTGTCTGATAAAAATTGTCCAGCAATGACCTGAAATGTATTTATATACAAACTCTGTATGGATGAACTCGTATAGACAAGAACCAATGAATTTCAAACTATTTACTTGGACACTGCATTGAGTAGCAATCACACCGTCAACTGGGCTCTCAGCGAATGGATCGAAACTTCGATCAGCGCGTCTCATGAAATCTGGCTTCAATAAATAACCCGACGAGCCGTTATATTCGAATTTACCTTGGTTGAGTTGCATTGGCAAGTCGGCCGTTTGGAAATTCAGTGAAACCATTTGGCAACCAGCGTTCCAAAAGACCTGAAGCAAATTCGTTGTTCTTTCATCAATTCATCCGGAGAATAGAAGAACAAGTGGACAATTGCATTTTTTCATAAATGAGTGTAGGTATTGTCACTACTAAGTTAGCAATTTGCTTCCGAATGGATTCTCCTTTTTTAATTCTTATTCCAGTATTCTCTTCTTCTATTTTTTTTGTCATAGTACCGTCATCGATGGAAATGTCATCAAAATTTTGCGTATTGCGATGTCACAAGATGTGAAACGCTGGAGAAAGTCCTCTTTAGTGGTAACTAACTGCGATAATCCGTCCATTCAACCCAATTCTTCATAATTCATTGCGATAACGTCACCGCGAGAGATCAATGAAGGTGATAAGGGATAGGTACGGGAAATATTCGTAGGAAAAAAAACTATCTCATGTAAAACCAAATAGTGAAATAAAATAGTAAATACTATTTAATTTTCTGTTTCGTTGAAATGAAATATCAAATAACTATTTTACTTGAATTTTAAAAAAAACATAAATAAATACTATTTGATCGACCGAAAATGTCAACTTGAAGTATATATTTCAAATAGTCTTCCATCGTGCTGAACTATCCAGGGTCAAGCTAAATAAACGTGACTTAGTCAAAAATTAATTTTAATATTTTGGCCTTTTTAGTGAAATTCAAAATTCAAAATTTGATATGAAGAATATTTAAAAAAAATCTTAATACAAAATGAAAAAAGAAATAAAATCACGTGCATGACAATTGTTGACAACAACTTTATGTAGAATCCAAGAAAAATAAACTGAGTTGAACTTGCTTGTGTTGAAAAATCATGTGTTAAAATGGTCCATGTTGAAAAGTCATATGTTGAGTTAACATATCTTGAAATATACGTGTATTATTTAGACGTGTTACCAAAAAAATTATATCGCTGTTGAAGGGAGGAGCTGGCCGGAGGTCCCGTACATCTACCTGATCACTCATAATTATTACACGAGATGTCTCAAAGAAATTTAAATTCATATTACCTAAGTCGCCTATGTCTAAAGTCACAAATTAATGGCTTGACCCTGTCTGATTACAAAGCATCCATTCGGAAGCAAAAATATCTTCAACAGGCCGCTCTAGCATGTAAATTTCTCTACCTGTGGCATATAATTAGAAGAGTCGGCTCGTGTGCCTTTCGGGTAGATCCGACTCATTTGGCGTTTGTTATAATTGACAAATTCAATAGCTGATGTCTTCAAGTGATTTAGACCGGTGTTCTCGGCGAAGGAAGACATGTTGTAATGGACATTCTTCTCTGAAGAAATGGAACAATATTTTCATGTATAATGGGACCTCTTTCGCACTCTATAAGGACAACATTCAACTTACGTTCTGCGATGTCGAAACCTTGGAACTTTATTGGTTGAGCATAATTCACCATTGAAGACAGCCAGGGGTGGACATTGGTGGTACTTCCAGTGTAAGGTACTTGCTGGACAACAGCCAGTTCCAGGCTGTCTCCTAGGCCGGCTGGACCGCCGCTGGAGTTCTGCGACTGTTGTTGCACGATGACATCAACAATTGCAGAGTCTACCTGGAAACAAGGGATTGCTAGGGTTCAAAAGTATTTTAGAATCGCAGAAATGTGAGATTAACGAGTGTTATGTCGTCAGACATTCCAATAATCCTGGAATAGGTATATTTGGATTACCGATTGCTGTTGCTCGACGACTGCTGCCACTCCTGGTGGTGCACTAGCGTCTTCTTTCACCTCATCTTCAATGACAAATTGCCCCTGTTTGAAGAGCTCCAATTCCTGCTTCTCGACTTCTGGCTTTAGTCTTTTGTTCTTAATGAGAATCTTACGTTTCAGGAGACTTGGCGGTGGCAACGATACGCCAGGCTCCAGCTGAGTAATTTATGAGATCAACAGTTGATCAGTTGACCTTTATGTTTTGTATACGAGGTGTTCCGTGTCAAGTGAGTCAACGACTGACCCTCATCCTCTTGGAAATTGATCTCGGTTTTTTCTACGACTAGAACAGGGTACGCGCTTCGAGCGCGTGTTTTCCATGGGTTCCAGAATAGTAAAACTTGATCGTTTCTCACTTTCATTAATTTTTATCTCAATAATGCAGGAAAAACGAATGGTTTTAGCGAAGTTTTTCACAATGAGAATTTAATTGTTGAATAATTTAATCGGAATCGCCATAATTCTCTTCATCTTCTTCGTTTCTCTTTTGCTTTTTGCATTTTTTTCTCATTTTTAGGGATGTATTATGTACTATAAACATATATACTATCTTATGTATATATATATATTTTTTTTTTTTTGAAGAACTATATCAATTTTTTTTATTGTTAAAAAAATTACAGTATAAAACATATTTGTATGGCATATACCTATATATATATTTTTTGTAAAAATATATATATGTATAAAAAAATAAGTTTTTTTAATAATTTTGCAATTTCGAGAAGAACACAATAAAAATAAAATAGATCCAGGACGAAATCGAACTTGTATGACGGCTCAAAATACTTGTTTTAATTATAAGAATTACAGAAGAAAAGATGAGAAAAATAAAAGGTGATATAATTTTGAAAATTCAAGTTTTTCAAATTTCTTTTTTTTTTTAAATTCGGTATTATGAGCTCCAGGGATCGCCAACAACATTAAATTTCTGTGATATTACAAGAATTTGACCCTTACATTAATGAAGATTTAAAATATGTTGATATAATTTTTCAAATAGTATAATATTAACAATCAGATTTTTTCGAATAATGATGAATTAAAATTTGTTAATATGGAACTGTAAATTTACCATGAATAATTCAAATTTCTTAAAAGCCGATTATCAATTACACAAATAATCGTCAATCTTCATACCTCGATTATCAATTGATAAAATGATTGAAAATTTGAATATCTAAATTGATAACTACAATATTTAACGGTAATTAAATATTATGAATTTAGCTATCCCTGAGCACCTAGGAATTGAAAAAAAAATTACCCAAAATCTTCTTATAGATGGCAGAAAATGGAAAATTTTGAGCCGTAATAAATCAAAATCGGTTGAATAGAACCCGAATTATCGAAAAAAAACGAAAAAGCAAAGAAAAAATCGTATCTCCGAAAAGGGCTGCCGAAAAAATCTGAAAAAAATTGAGAGACAGTTTGTCTATCTCCCCAATCGTATAAAAAATCGAGATCAATTTCCGAAGGGGTGAGGGTCAGCCGTTGACCCATTTAGCATGGAATACCTCATATTCACCATAATTATTAAGCTCACCGGATAATCTTTCACGGGCTCCTTCAGCAGGAGATCGCCCAGTATCTCATCGCAATATTTCGCCAGTTTATACTGCTGCGTCTTGCTACAGTGATTCTCAAAACTGAGAATAACCGGATAATCAGACGTGACGAATGCCGTGTCTCGAACAGCGTAAATAACATCCCTGAATAAGATATCAGTGCACATTGCTTTCCCATGGGTAATGATGGGCTCTTCGTCTTCGCCTTTTCCGTCCCAGCAGTCCAGCTCAACGCATCTGCTGACGGAAAATGGAATTGATGATCTGTGTCAAATGTCACCTGGTTAGGAATGGCATGCGATTACATCACCTGCAGCCTGCCAGCAGCACTTGTCTGTACATTTCCACGCTACTCTTGCCACCGAATTGCCGCCCACTCAAATAGGTATTGTGACTTGAATTTATGTAGTAGTGGGCCAATGGTTGATCCATATCCATGTAGACATCCAGTCTGTCGAGAAATACTGGAGCATTCTCGTCCGACATGAGATATCTTATAAAGCCATCCTTCGTCATTGTCTCTAGAAGAAACGAATGTGAGACATTATTCCATCTTTTCTTCTCTAAATCGTGTATTTGGCCTAAATATTACGGTAAACGCATGTTACATAAAATAATTTCTTTTTACATTAATTGAACACAGCAAGGTTCCTGTCTTAAGTGAAATTAATTAATTTGAATTGCCAGTGCCGCATCATCTAATATTCACTCAATTTATAAATTTGGTTGATATGAAGGATGAGAACGAGTGGGAAATTGCTCCAAATGGTCGTCTTGCACATCATTTTCTTCTATGGTATATAATTCGGTGTTTATTTTACTTTATTAAATTGAATGAGATTTATTTTTAAACAATTGTGTCAGATTTTCAACTTAGCTGAATGCTATCATTATCGTTATTCTTATTATCCCTTTTTTTCGTACAACCGATTGTCTTTTTTGCGGTCCTATCACTCCTCTCACCCCTTTGTTGCTTCACGGGCTGACATTCTCTTCCTAACTACGTGGCATTTACTTCAGGAGGTATATTTCCTATTCACGTTTCGGTGTTTATATTTTCGTTCAACGGTTTCCTAGTTATTGAAATTGGTTTTTTATCGGTTCTGCATTCCACAGGTTTGTCGTCTACATAAGCCACGTTTAGGCCGTTGTTGTCGTTTATTATTAATATATGATGGAAAATTCGAAATTTTCAAAAATCATCATAAAAATAAAATCAACAGATATAGCTATATCGTAATTATCGTTCAACTTCGACCGTGTGGCATTGAAACTAACATTTTAAGCTATAATTGAATTCATTTGAAGCATGACATCTCCAGATATCCCCGGAATTCCAATTTTCAAAAAATACAAAAATTTTGCAAATTTTTATATAAATCAAAACGACGATTATTGCTATCGCCTTCATCTTCGAAACTTTGATTTGTTTCGCCCACTCCCCGTAAAAATTATGTCACATGCGAACTTTCCTGTGATGCCATGTCATGCCGTATCGTTAACGGATAGCACCGCAATTTGTATGGGGCCATCTCACGAGATTGTGGTATATTTATCCCTCCCTGTAGTATGATAAGGACTTGCAGCATGCACATTTCCAGTGTCGAACGCAGAACCCTGACGTAAGATTTAGGACCGTAATGTTTAGGCCATTAACTGACTATTTGTGCTCATTCTGTAATAAGGTGGGGAGCTAAAAGCTCGTCGGAAATGTGTACCTCATACATACCTGATCAACTACATTGTTAAGGTGGGGGAATTAAGAAGGGGGGATGGTCCCTGATGAATCATGCAATATTGGAAAAAATCTGCCTGAAATATGTGTATCATACACGTCTCAAGTGAATTGTACATCAAATTTTCGGTCTGCGCTACTTTGGAAAAGCAACAATATTGATTTTATAGGAAAATAAAAGAGAGAGAGAGAGAGAGAGAGAGAGAGAGAGAGAGAGAGAGAGAGAGAGAGAGAGAG
>NW_021680679.1:858818-956894 GCF_001412515.2 Diachasma alloeum | reverse complement strand
AAAAAAAAGAGAGAGAGAGAGAGAGAGAGAGAGAGAGAGAGAGAGAGAGAGAGAGAGACGTACACGGAGAAAAATATTCAATAAAAATTACGGAACAATTCACGTAATCCGCAACAGTGAATCGTTTTCCGGCAATTTTTATAGGAATGAAAGAGGAGGAATCTGAAACGTTCAGTGAATTTTCGGGTTCATCACCGAACAAAGTACGAAACTGTCACGTAATTTTTCCCGAAGGAGTAAAATCTTACAGAAACTTGGCGACTTATTATGCCTCCAAAATCGAAAATTCTTGAACGTTCAACAATTTTTATGAAGCTGGTGAGTTATTTCTACGTTCCGTTCCGTAAAATTTCTCAATTGCTGGGGAAAAATTACGGAACGACTTGCTGTCCCCACAGCCGTGAATCATCAGGCGATTGGTTAATTTTTACGGAACAAATCGTAGAATTTCCGTGGCGATTCGTACAATTTCAGTTCCGACTCACACTTTTTATTGAATTTTACTTCGCTCGCGGATTACGTTTCGAAATGTAATTTTTATGTTTTTTCTGGTAATTTTTATTGAATTTTTCTCTCCGTGTATGAAAAAATCGTATCGAAATTCTACAGGATTTCCGTATATGATATTCGGATATTTCTATAGGAATGTTTTCTATACAAATTATTTTCATATATAAATTTTTACATAAATTTTTGTTTTCATACGAAAGATGTCTAAACGCTCCAGAGAAAAACGCGGAGAAAGGTCACAACTCCATACGAAATGTTTCTATACACGTGGCAGTGGGTCGTATAGGATCAAACCTATAGAAATCGTGTAAAAATAATTTGTATAAAAAATATCCGCACAGAAATATCCGAATATCATATACAAAAATCCTATAGAAATTCTATACGCAATCCGTATAGAAAATTTCTATACGATTTTTTCATACGTGGAGTAGAAAACTTTGAGTGGAAAAATATTCTTCCCATTCAGGGTAGTAAAATGCCTGGTGTGAGAGGTGAGTCATCGCTGGTTAGACGTTATATGGCCAATTAGGGGGGAAGCACGTCTAAAAAATTTCATCAAAGAAACCTGGTTGAGTAAACTTTTGGTTAATCCAACTTTTATCGGGCAGTTTATTCCCTCATGCTTATGAATGTGTGGCAAATCACTTGTTATTGAGACTCGCTGTTGTTTACTCTGAATGCGATGTTTGCAAATTTAATATTGTGCTTCGTTTGTTTTTCAGTTTGTTATTTTCGCAGGTGGGAATTCGTTGAAGCGTTATTAATGCTATATTTTTGTGTTTATTGCATTATTTTTCTGGAGTTGATAAACATTTTCAAGTTTTGTTTCCGAATGGAAGCATTGTAATCATTAAGTAATAAACAATTAATTATACATGACAGAAGAAAATGATGTGCAAAGCAACCATTCGGAAACATATTGCTAGTTTATTAGCAAAAATAATTATATTATTCGCAATAGAAAAGCAATTTCCCACTTGTTTTTAGTTACCAGGTTGTTTTCACGAAGTTTGTTAAACATGGACCCGATTAGGGATGGACCGGATGAAAGTGTTTACCGGAAAAATGTTTTTTCACTCAAAGTTCGTCCAACAGTAGAATAGCTATGTTCACAAACATCTATTGACATACATCAATCAATATATGGTAAAATAGAAACTTCTTCAAGGTCTCACTTTGATTTCTTGCTACTTCATTCTGCTCGTAATCATGGATGATCTCCGACGCTCTCTTCTCGTCATACAACGGATATAGTATCTCATTCAGAGTCGGATCGCGCTGTTTCTCGTTCAAAAACGTAATCAGCTGTTCCAAATTGATTGTGTCGGCTTTACCCTGAGTTCTACGGAGAATAAAAAAAATATATTGTAGAAAAAAAGGGAAATCCCCACTTTATTCGCAGAATTCAAAGTAAATTGAACCATTCGATGGGATAAAAATACCAACATGGATTGGAACAGTTCTTCGATATCATTTCTGGGGCAGATTTTATGGTAAAGTGCATAAAATGCTTCGAAGGTGAAATCATCCGGCTCTATAACATCATTCTGAAAATAAAAACGTTTCCATGAGTTTTTAAAACCCTTCCTCCAATCTGTTGTTCCGCTGAGAGATAATGATTTTCTTCATATCTCGCTGAATTTCACGGTTAACACTCACTTTTCCGCTCGGCAAACCAAGTTCAGAGAGACAGTGATAAACGAGCTTTTCTGTTTTCCCTGATGCGAAGGTCCTTGCAACTACCTTCACCGGAACTTTTCCATTGGGATCCACGAGCATTCTCAATCTCATCCAACTTTGAGAGGAAAAAAACACATGTGAACGTGTGTAAGCACTGAATATTGCACACATCTAATTATTAAGGAATTGACATACTGTTTTTTTAGACAAGTCAACGGGCAAACGTTATTAGCTTTTACATTATGTGTAATACGACGAATTCCAGCCAGCCATATCTGAAGGGTCAAAACAGACAATTAGTCAACTAATTTCAGAAGTAGGCCTGAAAAACAGTTGAGGAAAAATAATCACATGGGTATGGATGCACGTGATTTTAACTACAGTCGAGGCTTCATATAAGATACCTCTCGATAAGATACCTCTAGCTCCGAACGCTCGAGGCCTTTTATCGCCTCCCGAATGTTGAGTTCCGTGGGCTGCTTATAAGACAGCTATTGCCTCGATCATTTTTCAACGGGAAAAGAGTGATTATAAGGATCAATCGAAGTTAAGGGTCAAACGGGAGGGACGAACGAAGTGATCATAAGGGTCAAATGACCTTAAGGGTCAAGAGTTCAAACGTGAGAGTCAAGTGAAGTAATCAGAAGGGTTAAACGATCCCAAGGGTCACCTCTTTTCTTCGACGCTATAATTATTAAAATGATGACGCAGAATTATCTTAATAGAATAAAGCCTAATTAAAATTCAATTAATTTATGCACTTTCAATAATTGGTACTTCACGCGGGGTTATGTTTAGAGAGAAAAGGGAATCCGGGCTATACAAATTCAAAACATTAAACTCGTATAAATTAATTAGTTATCAATATCCATTCAGTAAAAATGAATATTCCATAGAATTCAGGCGCAACAAGCGAGGTATCTTATTTCAAACCGCTGATCCCTATTTTTCTCATCTATAAGCGCGCGTAGTGGGAGTATATGGATTCCCGGAATTCCACTCTCCTACTGTCCCTAGGGTATCTTATACACAAGGCTTGACTGTATTTTTTTTCCTGTGCGCTGTCTTTTTTGGAGTCATTCGTCCGTTAGTCACAATTATATGTGGCAAGTTCATACAGTAGAACGTGCGATGAGTTATGCTGTCACAAGTTTGAAAGCTCTCGTAAGTTATGCGGAATCACCGGCCACCACTGATATAACGGAAAATTTGGTGGCAGAATCGCTTCCACAACTTCTGATTGGGCACATGCAATTTAACTTATGAGCTTTCGTCGAGCCATTTGCCGTACGTTATCACACGTTCTAGTGTCACTCGGTTTTGAGAGACGCGTGACAATAAGTTTGGTGGAAAAATTTACGAGTGGAGAAATGTAGTTTGAGTCGACATTTCATCATCTGTTGGAAATATTTATTTTCCATAAATTAAGGATATTTCCTTAAAAAATGGAGTTAAATTTTTTCCAATGACGACGTGTGGCTGTGCAGACATAAAATTTTTTAAATTGTCCCCTTACCAGAATTTTTGATAGATTCACTTGAGTTTTGGTTTCCACACAGATAATATATTGACGAAAAAAATATGTGAGTTTTTTTTAAATTCCAATTTTTCGATTTATTTTCTCAAAAATGGTAGAAACAATCTCATTTTAGTATTGTATAAATTGAAGGCTATGAGGCACTAATAAAACTACAATTTTTTTTTAATTGAAATTTATTGATGTGTCATGACCCAACTGTCTCTACCAATTCGAAGCAAAAAAATCGATAAATTGGAATTTTCAAAAAGCTATCATATGTTATATATTATATGTAGTATATATAATATAGTATAGAATATAACATAACATAGTATTATCGTAATATAATCCATAAAAAATCTAATGACACAATGCGCCGAATAAATTAGCTTCAAAAAATATATTATATATTAAAAAAATAAATTCCTGAAACTTTTCCTTTGGATAATTTGATATTAACTTTAGAAATCTAATACAACACTATTCACTACAATTGATATATATTAAGCCCCATGGAGTGGGACATACGCGGGCAGAGCGCGCGGACTATTCTAGTCGTAACAAATTTGTTCATCTTCACAATTTGACAAAAAAACGATTTCATGCCCAAACAAATAAGCTCTCCGAACGTTTAAACAATTTCATTTATTTACTTATAAACAACGAAAGTTAAGAAAGTAATAATTCTGTGGAAAACGTAATCTGAATGACGCTGAATCTCCATAATTCAAAAAACAAAATTTTTCGCAATTTAATTGACAAATTTAATGACTGAAAATGGATAGTCTTAAGTTGAGGAAACCCTGATCTTGACCTTCATAAGTGGGGGCTGTTGAGTTTCCTCACAATGGCAACAGAAACCTGTAATTTACCTTCGCCGTAGTGGTGTCTGAACAAACAACGTGCTGATAATTTATATTGGTGTAATCGACTCCAGAGCATATGGTCAGACTTTTATCATCCAACTGTTCGCCATGCTTCGAGACCAACTTGTCGTAGAGCTTCGGATCCTATTGATGGAATACGAAAAACATAATTAATTCATTCACTAATAGTTCATTAATGATTTAATCAAATGAATCAATTTCATTAAATTAATGATTAAATTAAAAATTAATGAAATTAATGATAAATTAATTTCATTAAATTAATAATTAAATATAATATTAATTCATAATATAATATATAATAATAATTCATAATATAATATTAATTCAGGAAAAAATTGAAAATTCATGTCATTTTGTTTCTGATCATTCATGTTCCACTGAAAACTCATGGATTTCCGTGAATTCTAGTTAAAACCTGAAATTTCATAACCATTTTTTTCCTAAATTCGATTCAATGTCACTCCCATGAGATTTACTATAATATCTCCCATGAGATTTCAAAAAAATTCTAACAGTGCAGATGTATTTGTCCAGGCAATATCGATGATCTTGAATTTAAACAGAAAGATATCGAAATGACCCGACCTTCACTACTACCAGGCGATTAGATTATTCAAGCCAAGATGTTATTCCTTAAAAAAATTCTATCAAGTTGTTTTCACAAGTTGCTTATAAAACACGCAAGATCGACACAAGAAAGATGATAAAATTTGTTTCGCACCTTAGGCACACCACCAGCCCGCACGTCGCTCACTTGGCACAACTCGATAACGTCCCCGTCCTGTGAATAGCGGGTAGAAAATTTGATGAATAGATTAATCAAACAGCGCTATTGACTTCAGTATTCACAGGTAGAGAAAACTGACTGAAATTGGCTCATTATCACCAATTGATGGATGGAACAAATAAGAGATTTAGCGGAATAATGGTATTGTTGACTGGCAATGTACAAAGTCAAGAAAGTCGATGAATGTTCAGCAAATCATAAAATTTGTAATATGAAAATGTAACAGTTGATAAATTGGGACATATGATATCCAATTGATTGAAAAAGGAAATCCAATACAATTTCCAAGCGAATTCCCTAGGTTTTTCTATGAAATGGTTTCACCCATATACAACAATATCGAAGAGTTCTGAACAACGAAATAAGGGTAGATATTTCCAGTAATAAAGAGCTCATCTCACCTTGCCCTCACTCTGCCAATAGATGAAGAAACCGTATTCATCGACCTTGAACGTGCAATTCAGCTCAATTTCAGTGTTGTCCTTTTCCTCGGTCCAGCGGTCACATACACAGCCAATGCGAAGTGCCTCCGGCACTTCCATTTGCCAATTGAATTCGAATCTTTTAGTCATGTTTGTTTCAATGGGTTTCTTAATTTTATTCGAATTACGCCGTTCCTTCAAGCATAGGTGATGTCAAAAGGCCGATGATTCATCCTCTCATTCCGAGCTAAACATATAAATATTCGTTGTCATTATCATGCGGTTGTCATGAGAGACTGACGAGAGAAGAGATGGGAATCTGTGGAATGGGTGGAATCGATAAGCAGGCGCCAATCATCTGAATATTTCACCAGTCCCTGGGACATCAGTGGTTTGGTCCAGTGGGATATGCCCTCGGCTGACATGCGAACGGCTCCGAGTTTCATTCCCAGTTGGTTACACGCGGTACTAATCATTCAGGTATGATCAATCACCTGTATAATTAATTACAGCCAGTGCACGAGACGTTGGAGCCTTAAAAAATACTCCTCGGAGTCTCTTGCGTCATGTGTTTTAGAGGGATCATTGTTTATAAACTGTGTCATATTATGTAATATAATTACTTTCGATTTTTTTTTGTTTTTACGAACTCCCCTCTGGAAAGGCTGCACTGTCAAAAATTTGTGTCTGAAATTTCCGGCACACTTTTTGTAAACTTTTAGCGAATTTAATTATCACTGAAATTTTGAGGAATTTCGTCATTGAAAAGTCAGAATTTCGTGGAAAAATCAAAGAGAATGGTAAATTTTAATTCCATGTTTCTTTGAAAACGAATAGAAACCGACGCTGAATGCGATTTAGTGGGGAAAAATCGTGAAATTTCAGATTTCACTGAAAATTCAATGTAATTTGGTACTGAATATTCGTATTAGATTAGAAATTCAAAAAATTGAGGAATTCTCGTGTTTATACTACTTAAAATTCTGGAATTTTACTAAATTTTCAATGAAACCTGAAATTTCATAATTGTTCCCCCCCTAAATCGCATTCAGTCCCTGTCCGGAAAATTAGTAGTCAACGGTCCATGAAATTTCATTATTTTCTAACAGTCTGTACTGCTCACAGTTGATATTTTTTTTATGAATAAATATTGTTTTAAAGGGAGTTGGAATCCCCGTGGAATTTCAAAGTTCTACGTATATTAGAAATTTTTTGAAAATTAAGCAATAGTTGCACTTTAATTCTCAATGTTGTGCATTTGAATTGAATTTAAGATCAAATCGTTCTTGGAATCTCTCATTCAGGTTAGATATTCCGGATAATTGGGTTTTCCGTGTTGGATTACCACTGATATTTCAATGACATCTCTAGAGTTTTCCAATTCATTGCGGAAATTGAACATCACATCCAGCTGAATTCTCAGTAGATTGAAAATTCAGGGAAATTGTTGCTTGAATTTTCAAATTACATAATAATAATAATCATCCAAAAAAATTTTTAGTTTCCAATTTTCAATTTCTGTTATTTATTCTATACATTACCAAAAGACAGCGATAGAAATCGAATTTATGGGCATTCTTTCATTATTCGAAAAAAATTGATTTCAAAATTTTCCTTTTGTTTTGATCACAAAAAAAATTGATTAATCTTCGAGATATTTCCTCTTCATTCAGTATTGTGAGTCATGAATTAAGGAAAAAATATATATAATAAGAATAAGAATGGATAAAATTAAATTAATCTAATTGTGAAGACGGAAATTGAAAGCAAATATAATAAACTAAAAGGCGCGAAGCGCCCGTTCACTAGTTATTTAATAATTTTCATTATTATGTGAACTTAAAAATTACAGCTGCATTGAATACTCCAGAATGCAATCGATTTTTCAATAACAAAATACATGAAAATTTCGTGGGAACAAGTGATTGCTAAAAATTTCAAGATTTTTTACTTGAAATTTCGGGAGTTATTTTGTAAAAGCGAGAAGCTTTGCGGAGATGTATGCTCACACGAATGAAATGTCAATATTTTCGGAAATCGATACTCAATCGTGATCGAATGTATGTCAACGAGACGGACGGCCTGCTTCGATAACGAGAGCATAATCAGGAATCGATGCGATGACTCTTGATGATGCATATTGCTGCGCGAACTAACTTCATGATGACAATTAACTTTTCCGAATGGGGCTCCACGTGTATTTGAATTGTCAGGTGTATAATTTCGTTGCAGATGTCGACCCGCTCTATAAATTTGCGAGCTCGCTGATTATTCACCTTGTCAACTCTAGTTCGGTCGGAATATGAAGAGTTCGTTAGGTTATTTCGTTTTTAATTCTGGGAAATTAAAAAAAAACACTTCGATAACGTAACTTTTTTCAATTCGATTTTTTCAATCCCTCTATTACACTGAGGGAGATAATTAGGGGAGGATGGGGCAAAACGGCCCCCATTCAATCGTCAATATTTTCCGATTCAATAATCCGATTGGGATGAGTTTCAGCTCGTTTTGAAGAATGAAAAATTATCTTCAAAATGAAGTTGAAACTGGGAATTTTCACAATGTCATTCACAAGTTATTGACAATTGAAGGGGGGCCGTTTTGCCCCACCCTCCCCTAGGTCTGCCAAAAAATGACATGTTCCCCTGAAGAGATCTTTTGTCGTGTTGACTCAATTTACTTGTGGACAAAAAAGAGTTTCCACCAAAACGTGATAATTTTCGTAGTTGCAATTGTTCTCGTGAGACATTTATGTCTTTCCGGCAAATACATTTGGTCTACAGAGAATTATATGAGGCTCCGGTTTTATCAAGTCAATATTATTGAGTAGTGTATATCTTTGTCCAATAAACACTTATAATTTCCATGGGACAAATGATTATTTCCCGAGGAAACTACAATTTTCGTGCTGAAAACTGTGTTATTGGCAAAACTAAATAATTTCGAGGGACAATTTTTTTTGGGAAAAAAAAATTCTTTCCTCGTCAATGGATTCTATCTATGGTGTAAACCTATGGAGTTCTCTCAGATCAAATGATTGTCGTACAATAGATTATATTTTTTCCTGCCAACAGTTGGAATCCTTCTAGGAATGTTTCTGATGATCACGACAAAATTTCATTTTTGTGAAAAATATTAAATTTCCTTCTATCAAGTTGGTTAATTTCCCTCAAGTAAATCTGTTTCACTCCATCAAATATTCTCACGTGGAACATACAGTTTTTCAGCAGAACAATTTTTTTCTCTCAGTGGAGGAATCTATTTCTTTTCTGAAAATAATATTTCTTCGTCGTCAATATATTCTTCCTGCATTATAATCACATGGCGCTCCCCCACGTCAAATGAAACACTCATAATTTCCATGGAATAAATGATAATTTCAAGAGGAAGCTAAATTTAATTTAATTCAATTTTTGTGAAAGATATCTGTTCCACAGATTTGGCATCATGCCTGCGAAATCTAAAAATTTTCAAATTTCATAAAGGTCTCTCCGCACTTTGGTATTATTCTTTGAACCACCCTCCCTCTCTCAGTGAGAGCGTTCAGTTCCCTGAACCATTTATAACCCAAACGTGGAGATAGGGAAACTTCCGCTCGATGTTCATCAATCTGCCTGATTTAATTCACTCCCATTGTTATCCATTATATCCATTCCCATTTCCATCAGCATGGAGGGAAAATATGTGACCGAAAAATTCATACATTTCATCATTATGAAGAGACATTTATTCCTGACCCACATCCGTCTTTTCCGTGTGAGCTGTTCATCAATTTGCTGATGAAGCAAAAGCAACACCTTAATAACAGAGATCCGTATCAGCAAGGGGTACCTGCAGCGCCCACACTTCTTCGTTAACAAGGTATCGAAAACTACTATCAACAAAATCGCTCGGAAAGGAATATTATTGAACGCGCGTAGTGCATGAACTGGTCGGAAACTGCTTTTACGTAAAAAAATTTGATTGGATTTCTACTGAACTTTCCATTTGTTTTTGGCCGAGTCTATTAAAAAATCCGACAGCTTATCTGCGCGTTTTTTTTCAATAGAAATGTTCCGCGGAAACTGTTCTACAGAAAAAATCATTCAAATAATATTCGCTTTTTAGGTACAATTAATGTCTGTTGAGATATTTTCGAAGGAAATTCCTCCGCGCAAGTTTTTCATGTTTTTTTGTTTATGCACCTACACGGAGAGAAATATTCAGTAAAAATTACGGAACAATTCACGTAATCCGCAATGGGGAATCGTTTTCCGGCAATTTTTGTAGGAATGGAAGCGAAGAAATCTGGAACTTTCAGTGAATTTTCAGGTTCATCACCGAACAAAGTACGAAATTTTCACGTAATTTTTCCCGAAGAAGTAAAATCTTACAGAAACTTGGCGACTTATTGTGCCTCAAAAATAAAAAATTCTTGAACGTTCAACAATTTTTATGAAGCCGGTGAGTTATTTCTACGTTCCGTTCCGTAAAATTTCTCAATCGTTGGGGAAAAATTACGGAACGACTTGTTGTCCCCACAGCGGTGATTCATCAGACGGGTGGTTAATTTTTACGGAACAAATCGTAGAATTTACGTGGCGATTCGTACAATTTCAGTTTCGACTCACACTTTTCATTGAATTTTACTTCGCTCGCGGATTACGTTTCGAAACAAAATTTTTACGTTTTTTTTCTGGTAATTTTTATTGAATTTTTCTGTCCGCGTAAAGTGCGCTGTTTCATGTAAGATTTTACATTTCCTGAGCAATTAACAATAACATCTTAACAACGGAGAAGCGAATCATCGAGGAACATCTAGCAGAAGCGCTCACGCTTCTTCGTTATCAGGGTGTCGAAAGCTAGTATCAACAGAGCGGGGGGTGTCGAACACCCCTTGATGTGGTATACGACACATAATGGACCTATTGATTGACGACAGCTATAAGGTAGATTTTATCGAATTGGTGTAATCGAATCCCACGTGCGAGGCGCACTTAGTTTCTTCCTACGTCAAAGTACGCAATAAAAAAAGAAAAAGACGTGAATCACTCAAATGTTCGACGATCGTTCTGTTTCATTGCATTGTTTCCCATAAATTTTATCATCATTATTCTCAAGGGGAGGAATCACGTGATGAAGGTCACCTCGCCAGAATTTTGGACAGGTGTGCAGGACATCTCGTCATTGAAAAATTACATTGTTCGTTGATTTTCTCCCAAAATTATCAATTGAAAATGGCAACATCAGTTCAATTATTCAGTGAAAATACGAAAAAATTATGTTTTTTTTTATTAAGCATTAGTTTATTGAGGATTGATCGGATTTCATTATTAATCCAATTTTGTGTTCACATTCTTTGAAAAATTTACCAATAGCTTCAATGACTTTGGGATTCAGTTCATATATAATGTTCAACATTATACAAAGTAGTTGACAGTATTTTACAATTTTCGATATCGTCTTTTTCTGTTGTTCTTCAAATCGTAGACAAAAAAAAATTAGTTCTGCCGAAAAATGATATGTTCCCCTGAAGAGATCTATTGTCGTATTGAATCAATTTAATTGTGAATAAAAAGGAAGTTTGCACCAAAACGTGATAATTTTCATAGTAGTAATAGTTCTCGTGAGACATTTATATGTCTTTCGGGTAAATACATTCGTTCTACAGAGAATTATATGCCCGAGTCGAGGATTTAGTTCTGATTGGACGTACACAGGTCTTTCAAGATCTCTCCAGACAAAGGGTCAGATTTTCGGGTTTTCCGGGGCAAGTGGATTTTCGCCAAAATCGAATTTTTTAGCCGGGTGAACGTTGATTCCAACTATTTAAGCGCCGGGCTAGTCAGAACTGTCAAAAGTATGTGGAAAAAGTGAAAACTGAGAAACCGTTTTTTTTGGCCCCAGCCAAAGGGTCAGATTTTCGGGTTTTCCGGGGCAAGTGTATTTTCGCCAAAATCGAATTTTTTAGCCGGGTGAACGTTGATTCCAACTATTTAAGCGCCGGGCTAGTCAGAACTGTCAAAAGTATGTGGAAAAAGTGAAAACTGAGAAACCGTTTTTTTTGGCCCCAGCCAAAGGGTCAGATTTTCGGGTTTTCCGGGGCAAGTGGATTTTCGCCAAAATCGAATTTTTTAGCCGGGTGAACGTTGATTCCAACTATTTAAGCGACGGGCTATTCAGAACTATCAAAAGTATGTGGAAAAAGTGAAAAATGAAAAAAAATTTTTTTCACCGGAGGCCAAAGTGTCGGATCTTGGATTTTTCCGGGGAGAAAGTCGCTCAAGGGTCACAAGGGTCACAAGGGTCAAAGTGTCAGATCTTGGATTTTTCGCCAAAATCGAATTTTTTAGCCGGGTGAACGTTGATTCCAACTATTTAAGCGCCGGGCTAGTCAGAACTGTCAAAAGTATGTGGAAAAAGTGAAAACTGAGAAACCGTTTTTTTTGGCCCCAGCCAAAGGGTCAGATTTTCGGGTTTTCCGGGGCAAGTGGATTTTCGCCAAAATCGAATTTTTTAGCCGGGTGAACGTTGATTCCAACTATTTAAGCGACGGGCTATTCAGAACTATCAAAAGTATGTGGAAAAAGTGAAAAATGAAAAAAAATTTTTTTCACCGGAGGCCAAAGTGTCGGATCTTGGATTTTTCCGGGGAGAAAGTCGCTCAAGGGTCACAAGGGTCACAAGGGTCAAAGTGTCAGATCTTGGATTTTTCGCCAAAATCGAATTTTTTAGCCGGGTGAACGTTGATTCCAACTATTTAAGCGCCGGGCTAGTCAGAACTGTCAAAAGTATGTGGAAAAAGTGAAAACTGAGAAACCGTTTTTTTTGGCCCCAGCCAAAGGGTCAGATTTTCGGGTTTTCCGGGGCAAGTGGATTTTCGCCAAAATCGAATTTTTTAGCCGGGTGAACGTTGATTCCAACTATTTAAGCGCCGGGCTAGTCAGAACTGTCAAAAGTATGTGGAAAAAGTGAAAACTGAGAAACCGTTTTTTTTTGCCCCAGCCAAAGGGTCAGATTTTCGGGTTTTCCGGGGCAAGTGAATTTTTGCCAAAATCGAATTTTTTAGCCGGGTGAACGTTGATTCCAACTATTTAAGCGCCGGGCTTGTCAGAACTGTCAAAAGTATGTGGAAAAAGTGAAAACTGAGAAACCGTTTTTTTTTGCCCCAGCCAAAGGGTCAGATTTTCGGGTTTTCCGGGGCAAGTGGATTTTCGCCAAAATCGCATTTTTTAGCCAGGTGAACGTTGATTCCAACTATTTAAGCGACGGGCTATTCAGAACTCTCAAAAGTATGTGGAAAAAGTGAAAACTGAAAAAAAAAAATTTTCACCAGGGGCCACAGGGTCAGATTTTCGGTTTTTATTTGGAACAATGGTCAGATTTGTTAACACTTTCATTTTTTATTTGAATAATGCATGCAAGCGTAGCGCTAAGAGTGGCTAGAATAGATTCTGCAACCTTCTCTCCTTGTTGGGTAAAAATTTCAAGCCTCCACATACATCCATCTCCCCTCCACCCTCTCGTGAAATATCGATTTTCGAGATTAAAAAAAAAACAATAATTGCATTTTTTATTTCAATAACGCACGAGTAAACAGGGATATGAACGCAGATTTAATATAGGCCCATAGAATTACGGGGACCGGCAAGGATTTGGAAAGTCTGAATACAAGTCCTGCTTACACCTAACAAGTGCTGAAATGGGACAT
Organism: Diachasma alloeum; assembly: GCF_001412515.2. NCBI lineage: Eukaryota > Metazoa > Arthropoda > Insecta > Hymenoptera > Braconidae > Diachasma > Diachasma alloeum. The sequence continues at coordinate 943,393 of NW_021680679.1, read as the reverse complement.
AACCAGAGGTAGAAAGGTCTCGGAAGCACTTAGGAAGAGGCTTCCCAAGGCCCATCCAGTTCTGAACGGAAAGACCTAAGTAGAACTTGTCAGGTCCAATTATTCGACTCGGGATGAGACTCCGGTTTTATCAAGTCAATGTTATTGAGCAGTGTATATCTTTATCCAATAAACACTTATAATTTCCATGGGACAAATTATAATTTCAAGAGGTAACTACAATTTTTTGCCGAAAACTGTGTTATTGGCAAAACAAAATAATTTATAATTAATAGGGTTATTTCTGATTATCACAACAAAAATCTAATTTTTGTGCAAGATATTAAATTTCCTTCTATCGAGTTGATTAATTTCCCTCAGGACAGATGAAAATATTATCAATATAATATTGGATTGATTAAAAATTCAAGGAAGTTTTAAAATTTACGTCCTACTTCTCCTCGAAACTATTTAAATTCCCGCAAATTCCACCTGAATCTTAAAATCTCATAGGCCTTTTTCTCCTAAATCGAATTCAATGTCACTCTTCCAAAGACCACTACCAGACGATCCATGAAATTCTAATTTTTCTCTCACATCGTGATGCGTATTCTGCCGATTGAAAGTCAAAGTGTCGATCGAGGACAAGTATAACAAACTTTCAATTTATCATGTCTTTATTGAATCACGGAGTTCAAGGATGCAACGCTAATTTGCGAAGTGGCAAGATCAATTTGAGGAAATACCCATCGTGCTCCAATTACAGTATCTCTTTCCTCGTCGTCCATGATTAATTCTGAATTATAGTTTCGCTAATAACTCAGGTAGATTGAGGAAGGGACTAGCATTCAACTTCATTATCGGTAGCGTCATAATAGTACTTCATCCATGCGCTTCATTCTACGCGTAGGAAAGTTTAATTTTCATTATTCTAGTTATTTCATCGGACAATATTCATGTTCATCTAAACATAAACAAAAATCTCCCAAACTTTAATCGGCCAAATGGAGTTCCGCGTGCGGCCAAGATTAAAAACAATAAAAAAATCAAGTCAACAAAGTCCTTTACAAATATACGAAGTAGATGTCTTTGCGGATGAAGAGGGATGCCGTCTACAACGCCGGAAATCAAGGAATAATTGACATGAAACCCCTTNGACTCCGGTTTTATCAAGTCAATGTTATTGAGCAGTGTATATCTTTATCCAATAAACACTTATAATTTCCATGGGACAAATTATAATTTCAAGAGGTAACTACAATTTTTTGCCGAAAACTGTGTTATTGGCAAAACAAAATAATTTATAATTAATAGGGTTATTTCTGATTATCACAACAAAAATCTAATTTTTGTGCAAGATATTAAATTTCCTTCTATCGAGTTGATTAATTTCCCTCAGGACAGATGAAAATATTATCAATATAATATTGGATTGATTAAAAATTCAAGGAAGTTTTAAAATTTACGTCCTACTTCTCCTCGAAACTATTTAAATTCCCGCAAATTCCACCTGAATCTTAAAATCTCATAGGCCTTTTTCTCCTAAATCGAATTCAATGTCACTCTTCCAAAGACCACTACCAGACGATCCATGAAATTCTAATTTTTCTCTCACATCGTGATGCGTATTCTGCCGATTGAAAGTCAAAGTGTCGATCGAGGACAAGTATAACAAACTTTCAATTTATCATGTCTTTATTGAATCACGGAGTTCAAGGATGCAACGCTAATTTGCGAAGTGGCAAGATCAATTTGAGGAAATACCCATCGTGCTCCAATTACAGTATCTCTTTCCTCGTCGTCCATGATTAATTCTGAATTATAGTTTCGCTAATAACTCAGGTAGATTGAGGAAGGGACTAGCATTCAACTTCATTATCGGTAGCGTCATAATAGTACTTCATCCATGCGCTTCATTCTACGCGTAGGAAAGTTTAATTTTCATTATTCTAGTTATTTCATCGGACAATATTCATGTTCATCTAAACATAAACAAAAATCTCCCAAACTTTAATCGGCCAAATGGAGTTCCGCGTGCGGCCAAGATTAAAAACAATAAAAAAATCAAGTCAACAAAGTCCTTTACAAATATACGAAGTAGATGTCTTTGCGGATGAAGAGGGATGCCGTCTACAACGCCGGAAATCAAGGAATAATTGACATGAAACCCCTTCGAAAGAACGTATATTCCCTCCATGTGATATCAGAGTTTTCCTCAATGCAATAAACATTCAAGTATTGAAAATTGTCGGCTTATTTTTGACCAAAATTAAGGTTACATGGAATGAATTTCAAATTATTTTTCACTGTGGGAACATGGTAGTTCTTAATATGAGAAGTAGAATGCAGAAACATATCCGCCACACTCGAAAATTTACTTTTCATCACTCGTGCGTAAAGTGAAATTTTACGCACGCTCTGCGTGCGCAGAAACTCACTTTCCGCACAATGTGATGAACAATAGGATTCGACACTCGTGGAAGAAGTGTTCTTTGACCTGTGGGAGGGCGGCTCTTACCTTCGGCGAACGCTACATATCTCCCACGAGTGAAAAAACACTTTTTCATCACGCTGTGATGAAAAGTGAACTTTTCGGCACGCTCCGCGTGCCTAAAAGTCCAATTTCCGCCACATTGTGATGAAAAATATTGTTCGTAACTCGTGAAAAAATGTTTTTTCACTCGCCAAAAAAAACTTTTTTGCACTCGTTGGGAAAAAAACTCGTTTGAATGCTTTAACTGAAAAAAAAACCTCCGAAAATTTCGCTAGAAAGAGTAATTTCTGCTATTCCCTCCAGTAAAATGTAAAGGTCGTGAGGGTGTAAACTAAAGTTTTAAATCGTACGAAGAAATTACAATTTAACATTTCTCATCCCTCAATAGTAAAAATTGGTTAAAAAATGGAGCGTTTTTAGCACTTGGAAATTATTTCTTCATCCGTGCATTCTATACTGTTCTGTCCGTTAAAAATACTATGTTGAATCGTAAAAAATTAATTCCCATCGCAAACGTTCGGTTAAAATAAATCAAATTCCAAAGTTTCTCCGGTATAGTCTCGATTACTAGGTTCACATAGTAATTATCTACTTTGAATTCTCCCCATATAGTTCATAAGGAAAAAAAACTTGTGAACAAATCGCGATTCATATATAACTTTGTCAAATCCGGCAGAGACTCTGGTTTGAATGCTTTAACTGAAAAAAACACCTCCGAAAATTTCGATAGAAAGAGGTCGCGACACTGGCACATTGGGCTACTCTCCTCCAGCTTGCAGGATATGAGCAGAAAGAGATCAATGAAAGGTGGGAGAGAAACGGGGATGCCGAAAATTGGGAATCCGATAGAATGAGAGAACCCCGCCGATGACAGCCTGATATTGTTTGACAGCTACTAGCAATACAGTGTCATGTTGATGAACGACAATGATGCCAATGGCAACGATGACAGACATCAACACAAGATGAGCATCTATTTGAAAAGTGATGATAAAAATACGATGGTCATGAGGTGCGAATTGATTATAGCCGTCTTACCAGGTACTACGGAATTACCGGCCGTACAGCACAATTCGTGATCTCATCTCACACCCGTGTTTCGTCCACTGTTGGGACGGCACGAGTTGACTCGTTAACGTCGTTAGGCTTTGCACCAAATGGGCAAACTGCCGCGATGAAATGTCACGCTGTGGGACCACGAGTTAAGACGTAAGAGCGCGAAATGTACGATGTACAGTGGGGTTTACCGTGAACTTACACAGTAATACGAACGAGCCAGCTGCTAGGTGCCCTGGCTCGATACTAGGCCACTTCATAAATGCGCATGTGCCGTACTGTCGAGCCAGCATCTGTTTATCCCGTCATAAAGCTATTGCAGCGACCTACGTCGACTTTTCTACGTACCATTTTTCCAATCGATAAGATGCCACGAGTGGAGAGACTTTTGTACTTACCATGAGAGCCAACTTTTGTTTGCCCTGTTCTTTGACTTGGAAACCGAAGAATAGCGGAAACTGGAAGAAAAATATGGGATTTTTTTTCTTTCTGAAGCCTGAAAGTCGTTTTCGCTAACCCATAAGAAGTCCTTTGAACTGAAAGCGACTTTCTAAGTTCCCGGTGGGCTTCCGGAGCAAAAGTTGAAGGTCGATAATCGGGAAAATGGTTTGGATTTTTCTTTTCCGTAGCCTCTTCTGGCCAGGAATTGACAGCCCCGGCCGGAAGAAGTTACGGACCCGTGTCGATGTTTCAGCCTGGATATTCGCCTGGCGTTTTTTTATATTTGGCGTTAGAAGGACGGTGGCAATATACAGTAGTATATATATATATATATATATATATATATATATATATATATATATATATANTATATATATATATATAAATGTAATAATAATAACAATAAGTGTAATAATAATAGTAATAAAATGTAATAATTATAAAAATGAAAAATCAATCATTTGAAATAATAATAATAATTCTTTTCAGTAAAATATAATGATAGTTTTTTTTTAATGATAGTATTCTTTTTTTAGCCGTTACACTGATAGAAAAAACCTCTGACACGTAGAGTACAAGTTCTTGGCTCAAGAAACTACATCATTCGCGCCATTTTAACTGAATGAATTCTTCATGACTTTAGATCAAAGAAATAGGGGAACTTGGCATAAAGTATTAAATATTGGACGGAAAGAGCAGGAAGTTTCGCGTGCATCATAATGCTTTCCATATTAGATCAGACTCGCTGGCAAGAATCTCTTGGCGGAAAGTAATCTTGCTTACATTTAATATCAATCTGATGAAGTTTCTATTTTCTTGTGTGAAGAATTCGTACTTTTCGCTATAGATAATTCTGTTTTTCATGATTTTCGACAGAGGTGATAGGGTTTCCAATCAAGTAAATCGGTCCTAAGGGCACACATCTTCCTCTCAGAATATACTTCAATTAGGTAAAACTAAGAATCTCTTGTATCAAGAGATTCATGGTCAAAACCCCATTCTCTTGTCTCAAGAAACCACTTCTGTCGTGTCAGAGATTTTTTCTATCAGTGCAGTCGCTTTCTAAACCTCCGGTTTAAGTCCGGAGAATCTTGTTCCCACCTCCATTGTCAAGCCTTACACGAAGAAATTCTTCTTTGGGACCACACAATTGACACGAAAATAGAAGAAACTAAAGCGATGCAAAACGGTTGACGGTATAGATGGAAGTTGATGTATTTAAATTCAATTCTGATTAATTCCTGTGCATTATAATCACTAGAATTATTTATTTCTGGGACTATAGGATATTCATCACCTCCGCTGTCCTTCTAGCAGCAATTTTTTTTGTTTTTCGTCAACTAGTTTAGTAAAAAGTGTGGCTGTTATGGTTTGCAAAAAATGGATAATATCTACACTTCGATGTGTTCCCACGATGACGGACGAAGCGATGTGTGAATCACAATGCACGAAATGGTGCGTGAATATTGACATTCGTCGACGAAAAATTTCCGCATGTGAAGCGGAGGCCTCTAGTGCAGATATCGAAGTTCGCACCTGAGATCTGTGAAATCTCAGCTTTCGCATGCGAGAGTATCTTCACCAAGAGTAGAATTCCACATCTCAAAAAAATTGAATGAAAAATAATTGTTCTACAATTTGACGAAAACTGTATTTTTTTTTCAATGACCGAGCTGAGTTAGCTCTAGATAAAATTTTGGATGAATTTATCTCACGAATGGAGAGAAGAAGAGGCCTGTTTGCAATGTCACCTCCAAAGTCTGATATACTAATTAATAAACAAAATAAGTGAAAAGTATTACAATGTTTTGAAATAATTGGGGGGAACCAGGGGAAATAAGACCATTTGACCCTCGTGACCCTTGTAATTCCAGAAAAATTTATTCCACACCTCAAATTTTGAACGTTCCGCCGACCCTGATCTTCACACAACTCGAGAATAGGCCCCCTGTACTGGAAAAGAGACCCAGTTCCAGATAGCCAAATCCAGGTCTTTCACAGAATTAGGGTCATATTCTAAGAATTTAGGTATAAGTTATACTACAATTGAGCCCTCCTTAGCTTCGAATTCCCACATAAGTAGAACTCGGTAGGATTACTTAGGATTTAAATTTCGACACGGGAACGTCTACTGTCGAAGATAAGCTAGAATATATGTAGACAATACGTATTATTAAGGATCTTTATTCATTGGTATTTATCGTTACAATGGGTTGAATCCTATTTGAAATAAAAGTTTTCACATGGTTCTAGATGTATGTACAGAATGAGAGAACGTATCAGGTTAGAAAAATATGTTGTTTTTATGTTATATCATAGGGGATATTCTAATGTCATCAGTATGCAGTTTCCTCAGCGTAGAATATTGTTGCTAAACAGCTTATCAACTTACTTTGTCAATTTCAGAAACACTCTTCGGTTATAAGTGTCAGATTTTCATTGGCGCTAACGCGGGGTGACGTAAAATAATAATAAGGGGAATACCACAACCCAGAAACCAATTTCTGCTTGAGTCATTCAAAATCTTTGATGATGGCGACAGCATGTCGATAATTTGTCGACATTTAATTTTCTCGGGATGAGCGTTTCCCAAGAAATACGAAATGATGACAGCTATCAGGAATAATGGAAAAACAGATGAACTATCGTTGCACGCATTGCGTGTGTTTCGCACAGGTTCATTGTGGCATCACGCTAGCATATTTATCAATAATAAATTTTTCTCTCTTGTTCCAAAATGAAGATTGCTTCGTGTATCTTGTACATTTGCTCTTCTGAATTAGCGTTCAACGCTCACCGCTCTACTCTTGCCCGGTTAACGCGACGCCGTCTGCGTTTTCAATAATACAATGTTGTCACATTCGTACTAACGAGTCGAAAATGCAAGTACCTGAATGTGGCAACGGTGCAGGAGAAGATTCACAATTCAGGACGGCGAAGCGACGCTTTTCCGCACGAAACGTGCAAGAATATTATTTTACGTAGCCTTCTAGTATATTTTGGGGATGAAAACTTCTCCAGTCCCCTTTAGAATTTGACTTTTGAGGCTTTCGCGGCTATCATTATTAATATCATTGACTGCCGGATGGATGCCGCATTTGCGGACATTGCAGTCTGCATCTTCAGGGCTATGAGCTCCGATTCCGTAAAAACCTTAACAACCTCAACGGGGATAGAGGATATCAAGTGAACCCTATTTGGAAAACCGTCCTCCCGGTTTTTTAATTGACGAGCTGATCAATTCAAAATGATTGGCTGGCCCCTCTCCCATTCTCGCACCCCCCACCATCGGAGGGGAGGACATATAAGGACGACCCCCGTACATCGGAGCTCAGAATCGGAGGAAGATGCAGACTAGAATGTTTGCGAAACGTCGGCGCAACGCTGAAACCAAACGCGGCATCCATCCGGAATGTTCAATTCAGCAATTATAATACTTTCCATTTGTCTAATGATCAGTACCGCATATAATGAGCGAAATTGGAACAGAAACGAAGCCGCTCCGCGCCAGTTCAGAAGGCTTGAACGTACAATCTTCAAATGCAACGATTACAACTGCAATATCTGAGTGAAATAATCAATGATCAATGAAAAACAGCGCATCAAAATCACCGTGTGATTATAACTTTCATATCTGATTGTACATTCTAATAGATTGTCAGACCCGAAAGTCGAAGCTGCTAAATGTAAGGCTGTTTGGGCAGTATTTCTCCCCTTCTAGCAATCAAAACAGCCTGGTACATGTATTTCCCATCTCGCCATCACTCGGATTCATAGTCCAATCAAAACTTCTGTACCCTAGTGTCTCCGGGTACGGCTTTCTGTGGATTTTTTTTTCTCAATTTTTTCCAACTCCAAGGAAATCAAGTTTTTTAATGAAGCCAAGAATACAGATCATCGACCAGTAACGTCTAACCAACTGATAAATTTTCACATATCTCCAACCATTTTCAACCAAAATATCGCAATTTTTCAACATTTCTTACAAAACTAGGTACAATGTTATCATTTAATTTCAGAATAACCAAGTTCTCTACACAGACTGAAATTCCAACTATTATTTTCTTTTTCGTGTAGATACATACAGATGCCAGTCACGCTGGAAGTGTTTCACCGATTCTCATTATAATGCCCAAACATCCTCAAGAGAATGCGAGAGAAACGACATACCAAATTTAGTGCTATGCAGCAGACTACCGAGCTTCAAAATACTCTTCATCTAGTGCAATCAATTTTTTTGGGCGACGCTGAATACAATGATTAATCAAGAAATTGATGTTACTACCCCCAGAGGGTCCCACTCGCTCCACCCCTCCCCCATCCAAGTGCTGCAATTAGGGAGGGGTCGCGGTGAGCGATCAACAATTCATCTCAATTGCCGAGAATGATGTGATCACTGTAAGTTATTTCTTTTTGATACACACAGATATTGGAATTTATTTCGGTTATCGTAGACGTAATCTCTGTTTATTACAGAGTGTAACGAATTGATTGTGACCCAAAAGAGTCTCAACAAGGGCCAAACGTCTACGAATTGCAATTCCATTGTTTTCACGTTGATAACCGTTAGGCCAAAACGGTCACTTGTATTCCTGGTAACTTTCACTACGCTTGATGACACTTTGTTTATCATATTCTCTTATAACGTATCAGCAGCATTCACACATACCCTGTAGGTGCATTTTTCATAGATTACAAGCATACAATAAAGGAATTTCTACATGATCCAAGTTTTTGATTAATCGTTACAGACTTTTCAACGTTCATCTTCAACAGTCATGCACTGAGGGAATAAATTGGTTCTGCCGGAAAATTATATATACCGCCATCACACAATCTCACGTGGAATATACTGTTAAATACAAGCCATTCAACTATGAATAAGTGTTTATTGGATTTGGGGCGAAACAAATGATAAGAACAAATGAAAAAGAGTGACATGTCCGCTGACTAGGAACGAAGATAAAAGAATAACGAGTATGAAAGAGACGAGCGTACATGAGGGTAGTTGAGAGGGAGGAACAGAACAAATACGCAACAATATAGTCTTTCGGCAGAGCTAATCTTTCTCTCAGCAGGAGTTTCATCAGTGAATGTGAACATGTAGAGTACATTCTGCCGTTTTTTTTAGAAGACACATATTCTATATCCAAGGCCTGCAATAGATGATTTGACCAGTAACAACATCTATCTTGTTGCGTTGATAATCAATTCAAATTGGATATATATTTTCGTTCATCACACCGTATTTCTTATACTCCAGGAGATATCGCTATGTATTGCATAATGTAATACTGCTACGGCATGAGTACTAAATATAGTATATTTACAATTTTCTTTCTATCTACAAATATGCGTATAGCAGAATATCAAAATTATTTCATTATTGATCTAGGAATGGTGAACATTGTGATTGATGGCATAAATAGTGCATTTATGGATGGATAGATTTTTGAGATGGGTGATATAATTTTGATACAACAAGCTATCTTGTTCACAGATCAAGTGTCAGTATGATCTTGACGGCGTTAGATTTGTTAAACTGACTACATGAAAGTGAGAATTCTTCCGATCAACCATCAACGCTTCCACAATTGATCGTGTGCTGGAGGCAATCCGTCATTCGCATCAAGCATGCACACGTATTTGATATTAATTCATTCGATCAAGTGTGTGCTTGATCAGTAATGCGTATTCTTGTCGCAATTTGATTGGTACATCATTTTAATCGATGAAGTCTCGCATACGTGTGGTATAATATTTGTAATAACTTAGATCCTAATCAACTTACGGAATGCTTTCCGAAATTCAGGATTGAACACTGTGTAAATGACAGGATTGACGAAACTGTTCATATATCCTAACCAAGATGTCACAATGAAGGCAGCTACACCGGGTTCACAGTTCATTTGTAATTTTGTACAAATGGCATCCATGACGTTGCAGGTAAAAAATGGTACCCAGCATATGAGAAAGACACCTGTATTAACAGAATTGAACAAGTGATACTTCAGTTATCGGAGAAGTATCAGGTGAAAGGATAATTAAATAATAATGGAGCTATTATATCATCCTCTTACCGAGTACAATGGCTAGAGTCTTAGTAGCTTTACGCTCCCTTTTTGCCGAACTCTTTTCCCTCTTTTTCTTGCTCGCTTTGTTGGTTTTGTAAATGGTGAATCGCGAGCAACTGCCTTCGATTTTAGTTTCCTTTTTGCACAAATTGCTCGCAGCGAGAATGCTCGGGCTTTTCTTCAACTGTAACGGCAAAAAAGAGCTGACCGTTTTCAGTCTCTTTAGTTCCTGCTTGTTAAGACCATTGCCATTATTCTTCGCCTGATGAGCACATTTAGGGGGTGGGGATGATGATGTTGATGATGACGGGGCTGACGTGACTCTTGGGTTAGGACTTGGACTTGAATTTAAGTCCATTGAATCGTGAGGGAGCACTGAGACTGCTTCATTATCGTAAACTGGGTTTTTTCCCAATGCCTGGGCCACCACTCTGGAAAAATTTCAAATTCCAAAGATATCATCATTCGTGAGCCCGACACGGGCCTCGCTACGCGCGCGCCTGATTGGCTAGTGATTTATGCATATTATTTTCGATCATTATGTGTTTGTATATTCATTAAAAAGGAGTTATTGTCCGCTTTTATTGAGCTCAGATTTGAGACAAAATTTCAGAAATGATTTCTAAAAATTTGGATTCATAAGCTAAGATCAACGTGAAATATTCCCAAGTCTAGCACATGCTTGGCGAAACAGATTGCTGACTACAAATATTTCACCTATTTTTTAATGGAGGATGCTGTGATGCATTATTTAAATCAATTAACAGTGAATGTACCATTGCAATCCATTTAATCATCTTCGCGTAAATCGCGAATAAAGAAATAGCAACAGATTCATTTACCTAAGATTACAGAATGACGCGACATTTTCCCAACTGCTGAGATAATATAATTTACTCCAAAATCTTATTCCAGTGTTGCGAGATGTGAAGTTCACGTCTCATTACGGGTCGCTTTATCAGCGTGACACATTTTACGAACTCAACGGTGTTAAACTATGCACGGATACGCGCTCACTGATTGCTCTTTATGCTATTGCTGTCTGAAATACGGTGAATACAAATGATTAACGAAAAATTGAATTCGTTTGTCAACGTGGAACCCGACAGAGTCCTTAATCACCGTCGGAAATTTTCTGATTTCGTCTGAAAAAATTCAATAGAAAGCCCTAACGTTTTCTCCACGAAATTCTGTTGAATTTTTATTGAAACTGTAAGAATTCTATTGAAAATCTCTGTTTGTTATTTGCGCCAATTCTGTTAAAAAATTATGCACCTTCCATGCGCGTTTTTAAAGAGACACAGTCAAGGGTTTATATAAGCAACCATAGGGACAATAGCCCGAGTGGAAATTTCACTCAGTTAGCTTGGAACTACATTAGTTTTAGGTTGAATACTGGTCAGAATTTATTGATTAGACTTTCGGATCAGGATCTGATGAGATTCTGAATGGAGTATCTGTATCCATTGTGGCGGAGTGAATTGTGATCCTATTCTGATCAGTCAAATCTCGACTAGATCCGTATCGGATCCGGTACTGTTCAGGAAGATCGAATCCTAGAATTTTGACCAGGCATGGACCCAAACAAGCGTTACATTTCTGATCCAAAAGGGATCAAAATCAGTTTTTGCTGGTCAGTCTCTTATTCTATCCTAATTTGAATTTCCACTCGGGAGGAGAGTGGGATTCCCCGAATCCGTATACCCCCACTACGCGCGCTTGTAGAGAATGACAGGGTAAACTTGCATCACCTTCCATAGAATCGGCGCAAAGAAAACGATTTTTAAAAGAATTCTCATAAACTTGCAATAGAAATGCAATAGAATTTCTTACAGAAAGCGATCGGATTTTCTGTGGGATTTTTTCATGCGCATGTACCGTATCACCGAGAAATCTCCACAAATACGGCTTTGTTCGCCGTACTCGGAAGCACCGTAACTACTTACGAAACCCCACAAAATATCAGTTATCCTTCAATCGTCAGGATTTCTCAGCAGATGTCGATTGACCCGGCGATTATGATATTAACTCCCACGCTATCAATTGCCGACGTAGATTTTATCTGAGGTAACCTGGCAACTACATTGTGTTTGCTCAGAAAAATGGAACATATACTTACGTTGCTTCCTCGACGACAGTAGCCATGAAGCATTCTGTGCCCTTTTCGCTGAAAGCAGTGGGATCCAGAGGGGTCTCGTCTTCATCCTCGTTGCTACCTGAAGCTGTATTCGTTGGTTCTTCATGAACTGCACCGACGAGGGTGGCTGTACCTAGAGCCGTCTCGGCGAATCTTACAACAGAGTAAGCACTATATATGATTTTAAGGGAATTGGAGCTTTCGAGGTATTTCGAGGACATTATGTGGTCGAAGAATGCACGTGTGAAAAATTTTTATTGAAAAACCTGGCGAATTGGAAATTCCACAGCTTCACTGCGCGTGTTTTCAATACGAAATGTCAAATAGAAACTATTTTACAGAAAAAAATCAGTTGAATTTCGTTTTTTTATTGTTTTCTATTGAGGTATTTTTTTCATTGGAATTCCTTCACACGAATTTTATAAGTTTTTTCCACTCTATATTTCTTATCCTTTCTTAAACAAAAATTGAACGAAAAAACTTGGAAAATTTGAGGCGAGGAGATTCCACAAAAAATATTTTTCGATAGAATCGGCCAAAAACCAGGAGAAGAAACTGCTGTACTAAACATAAAAATCCATTGGATTTCTTTTAAACTTGTATTGAAAATTCTATGAGTTTTTGGCCGAGTCTATTGAAGAATTCTACAGCTGTACTGCACTTTTTATAAAAAATTTCTATAGAAATTTCTATACGATTTCCTCGACATGAATTCTCCAAGTTTTTTCTACTTCATTTTCTTTTCCTTTTCATAGAAAAACCATCAAACCAAATAACTTGGAAAGTTTGAGCCTAGAAATATCTAAAAATATCTCATTACTTGTACAAAAAACTTGAATTCTATTGATTTTTTATGAAGAATATTTTTCATTGAACATTTCCACTGAAAAAAAAAAGCAGATAAGCTGCGGAATTTTCCAATCAAATCTGGCAAAACCTGATACAAAGTTCGATAGAAATCTAATGGAATTCTCTTGAGAATTGGTCACGTGTTCCTATGAAATTTTTCGTACGTGTGCTCCTGCGAGGACTGTCATTCCACTCACCTCTGAGTGTGGACGATGTTCTCTATAATACTCCCTGGTTTCACGTCTTTTAAGTTGGATTTCTTATTAGCTCTCGCGCGGGCAGCCCGATTCCGTAGAGCCTGTCATTCAGAAACAAAAGATCTGGCTAAGATCTGGCCCAATACAATGAATACGAGGAATGCGTTGATGTTATTGAGATCCCGCCAAGTTAATAATCTATTGTATGACGTATTCTGCACTATCTACTATAAGATTAAACTTATCCCATCGACACTTGGAACGCTAGAGTTCAACGAACATCTTAATCACCCCTGTAGTACCTCTGAAATACTTGATTAACACACCTTGAATATGTTCCAATACAGAAAGACCATGATGATACAAGGAATGTAGAAGCTCGACAGGCTTGAGTAGATGATGAAGTCAGAGTTGTAGAATAAACACAAGTCTGGAAGCCGTTCTGGTGTATTGTTTAGGCCGAGAACAATTGGACTGCCGATTGCAGCGGAAATCGCCCAGACCAGAAGAATTGTTAGCCACACTCTCCTATTGTTCTTATGTTTGGCATATTTTATTGGCTGCGTGACTGCGATGTATCTGCAAAATGGAAATTTGTCTCGTCGATTTTTCCATTCTAGTCGAAGAATTATAATGAATGATCATCTTCATTGATTCGTTTTTTCATGATCTTTATTGGACAACTGAGCACAGCTCATTTTATTATGTGGAATATTCATCACATAGACATCACACTAACTGGAGATGGGTCACTCGAAACTAGTGAACACGTCTCTAAAAATTAGTGATAACTGGGGGGCGTAGCCTCTTGCGTGTTCCGCTCGCCAACCCCCATTTGACCCGCATTATTTATTCGGACCCTTGTGACTCTTAATCTGACCTTTGAGACCCTTAATCTGACCCTTGCGACCCTTAATCTGACCCTTGCGACCCTTAATCTGGTCCTTGCGACCCTTAATCTAATCCTTTGCGACCCTTAATCTGATCCTTGCGGCCCTTAATCTGATCCTTGCGGCCCTTAAGCTGATTCTTGTAACCCTTATTTAGGCCTTCAATCTGACTCTACCAACCGGTATTGAAACCCTTAATCTGACCCTTGTGACCTTTGTGGCCCTTAATCTAACTCATATGACCCTTAATCTGACCCTCATTTGGACCCTTATTCTAACACTCATGACCTTTATTCTAACTCTCATGACTCTTTTTCTGACCCTTATGACCTTTATTACGACCTTTGAGCCCCTTTTGGTCCCCTTTAGAGACGCTTATTACCCTTATTGGGACCCTTAATCTGGCCCTTGTGACCTTTATTCTGACCCAGGTGGCCCTTATTCTGACCCTCATGACCCTTAATCCGACTCACGTGACCCTTCATCTGACCCTTGGGACTCTTATTCTGACCCTCGTGACCATTATTTTGACCCTTGTGACGATAAATTTTGAAGTTTTAATTTCGAGTACCAAATTTTCATCACCCGAAGTCGATTTGGACTTTTTCAATATAGACAAATATCATTAACGAGATGAGAAAAAGCGATTTGAAATAAAATCCTTCGCTCGTTACCCCCGAATGCTATGGAATTGTCATTTTTACTGAATGGATATTGATAACTAATCAATTTATTTTAAATAATAAAATCACTGTAAAATGTCCGGAAACTTAGGGTCTAATGGGGCTCGAATAAAAGCTCTGACGTTCGACTACAAAAATAGAAACGCATTTCACTGGCGAAAAAAAGCCAAAGTGCTCGGATATCCTTACGAGAGCTATTTCTGTGAAGATGTATTCTCACTTATTGTTAGTCGAATATCACAATACACTAGTTACGAAATGTCGAAAAGGTCACGATAATAAAGTCATATTCGATAAAGTTGAAATTGCGATGAAGTAGTGAATAGCTCATCGATTTTAAAGGGCATTTGTCAGGAATTCTGCCAATTATTTCTGTAAATAGATGTCCAACAGTGTTCGCTGGACACTGGCTGGACAAGTAGACGGGCATTAAACAATAATAGAATCACAGTCTGTTCTCACCTGTCAATTGATATGGCGACTAAATTGAAGATTGAACTCGTGCTGCACGTAACATCCATCGCAATATAGAAGTCACAGACAAAGCTCGGTAATGCCCACGTGCCATTCACCTACAATAAACATAGAAGAAGTAATTTAGTAATGGAACTGGGTTACTCATCTGAACAATGTGAGCATTATTGAGAGAATGATGGTTTCCGAGAATGGGGGGGACGTCGGTTAATATTGATGAAAAGGAAGTTCTGAATTCTTCTTCCAACAAAAGAGGTAGGGAAACTGGGCTTTGGAGAATGAATTGATCATGAATCAGTTCATAATTTATGTCCTGAGGGTCAAGGAGCAGGTGCCCCGGAAGACTCATTGTGGTACTTCTTGTCGGTAGGCTGAAGAGCTATCGGACCCCGACTATTCTCCGATTTTCGCGGCTGAATGGCACGTCAGAGGGTGACCCTGATGGTGACCCTTGCACAATCTTTGCCTCCCAGGCTTCTCCCCCAGGCAATTACGACGCATGTTCTATGTCTAGCCGAAAGCCTCATCTCTCACCTATAGTGAGAATGGAGGGGTTTTCGGGGGAATAATGTATATATTTTTTGTCCGGGCCAGAATTTGTTCGACTCTGGCGTGATTGATGCGACATAGGCCTTATTTTTGTTTCCTCTGTGACGTTGCTTTTTTGAGATGTTTGGGGGGATGAACGAATTGAAAGCGTGAGGAACGGGGGCAGGCGGGATGCACTAAATATTTGGAGGATTTTTGAAAAAAAAAAATGTTGGGTTTTCTGAGGAATTGAATAAATGGTCACAGTTGAAAATTTTCGTCTGAATTTTCGGTGACAAATAGCGGAAATTTTTATTGTTTGATTTCCACTGAAATTTCAGGAAATCTTGTCGTCGAAAAATCAAATATTCCATTGATTTTTTATTCGAATGGTCTGAAGAACAATAAATACAGGATTTTTCGACTGGTAGAGGCTCCTGCAGATGAAATAGACATAAAACTCTGTATAGGACTGACACAAATAGAAAAAGTACTGAGAGATTTCGAAAAGCCAAAATGAGAGAGAAGGGCAACCACGGAAAAGACTCCGAACCCTATGTTTAAATGATCTGTGGTAATGATAATATTAGTGCTTGTGATAACACAACTACGAAATAAAATATTACTTTTATATATGTATTGGAGAAAGGAGCAGGTTTATGTAAGATCATCAATGAATAAATATCTATCTAATTTGCTGGATTTTTCAGGTCAACTATTCCATAGAAATCAAGAAAATTTAGGAAAAATTGAAAATGTAGAAACAAGATAACATGAATTTAAAAAAATGAATAACTAAATAAATAAATAAATGTATAAATAAAATTTAGAAACAAGATAACATGAATTTCCGTCTCACTCCCACCGAAAACCCATGAATTTCCTTGATTTCTACGCAAATCTTGAAATTTCATAATTATTTTTCCGTTAAATCGGATTCAATGTCACTCTCATAAGAATTACTACAATATTTCTTCCCCGAAATTTCGAAAAATTTCCAACTGTCTTTGAGGATTTTAAAGTATTCTCAAGTTTATGGAATTGTTGAATGAGTTTATGGAAAGGATCACGAAAGGATAGAAGACACTGCGAATAATATAGTCATTCCAAGTGTTAAAAAGAATTGTAATACTTTTCCGGGTGATAAATAACATTTTTATTCAATTTATTGAGGGTATTTAGTGCGAGAAACGGCATCGAACGACAGGCCTAAATTCCATCCTTTCAGGAATGTTTTCTCTAATGTGATTGGTGTAGGGGTTATATTGTGCCCCCCGATGAACTTGTTTTCCTTCGGAATTTGTTGGGGTCAGGATGAATTAAGCACATATTGAAGGGAGGAAATAAGGAGTTTTCCACACAATTTGGTGGATTTTTGAGAAAAAAATCTAGGGTTTTCTATAGGGAAATAAAGATGTTCGAGGATTCCTGAAAATTCTCAAGTTTATGGAATCGTCGTATCAATTTATGGAAAGGATCATAAAAGGAGAAAAGACACTCTGAGTTATAATGCTTTTCCGAGTGTCAAATAGAATTATAATACTCTTCCGGGTGTTGAATAGCTTTTTTATTCAACTTCTTGAGATATATTGGGAGCCTTTAATGCGGGAATCTCGGAGTCAATCGATAGGCCTAAATTCCATCCTTTCACGGACATTTACTTCAATGTGATTGGTGTAGGGGTCATTTTTTTGTGTCCCTTACAAATTAGTTTTCTCTCGAAATTTTTTGAAACAAAAAAAACAAAAATCTACTCTTTTCCAAGACATTGAAGCGGATGTCTGATGATTCTTGAAAATTCACAAGTTTCTTTTGCAATTTTTTTTATATGGACGCGGGAGTATTCTCAAAAATTTGATTGATTTTTGAAAACAAAAAACAGGTTTTTCTAAGAAATTGCAGACAATGAATGAGGATTCCTAAATATTTTCAAGTTTATAGAATCGTCGCATCAATTTATAGAATGGATCATAAAAGGAAAAAAGACACTCTTTCGGGCGTTGAATAGCATTTTTATTCAACTTCTTGAGAGATATCGGGAGCATTTAATGTGGGGAACTCAGAATCGATCGATAGGCCTAAATTCCATCCATTCACGGATATTTACTTGAATGTGACTGGTGTAGGGGTTATATTTTTCTTCCCCCTATGAACTTCTCTTCTTTCAGAATTTTTTTGGGGTATGGACGAATAATGGATGACCACATAGAAGGGGAGAAGTAGAAAGTTATCTAAACAATTTGGCGGACTTTTGAGAAAAAAACTCTAACGTTCTCCACGAAATTGAAGAAAATCCTCGACGATTCCGAAATATTCTCAAGTTTATGAAATCGTCGCAACAATTTATGGAAAGGGTCATGGAAAGGAAAAAAGGTCTTGCGAATTATAATGCTTTTTCGAGTGCGGAATGAAATTATGATACTTTTCCGGGTATTTAATAGCATTTTTATGAAATTTATTGAGAGTATTCAATGCAGGAAACTTGGCATCAATCGATAGGCCTAAACTCCATCCTTTCACAAATATTTTCTTCAATTTAATTGACGTACAGTTTATTATTATCATTTTTTTCAAGGGAAATTCGGTTGCAGACGATTTCCACAACTTCAATATTTGTTTCTTCAATCGGTTGTTGAAATTCCACAACTACTTGGTAAATTTCAACACATTAAAAGAACACAGTGGCAACATAGTGAGTCTTAATATGAAAGATAGAATGCAGGACCATACCCTCCACACTCGAAAATTTACTATTTTAAATAGTAATTTTAAGAACAAATAAAAAATACGACGTAAATCCTTTTGAAAAATTACTGCTGGCGTCGAAGCGTCGAAGAAAAGAGGTGACCCTTAGGATCCTTTAACCCTTCTGATTACTTCACTTGACTCTCGCGTTTGAACTCTTGACCCTTAAGGTCATTTGACCCTTACGATCACTTCGTTCGTCCCTCCCGTTTGACCCTCAACTCCGTTTGATCCTTATAATCGCTCTTTTCCCGTTTAAAAATGATCGAGGCCAGGTATCTTATAAGAAGCCCACGAAACTAAACATTCAGGAGGCGATAACAGCGCCGAGAGTGGGGGTAGGCCCCGAGCGCTCAGAGCTCATGATATCTTATAGAGAGGTATCTTATATAAAGCCTCGACTGTAGTCGTTAAAATTCCCGAAATAATTTCAGCGTGCGCCCCCTGTCAACAATAAAATAAACGACAAGTACTCACCAACACGTAAACAGCAAATGGCATTACAAGAACAGCAACGAGTAAATCAGCAAGTGCCAAACTGACGATGAAGTAATTAGTGACAGTCTGCAAGGCCCTTTCCCTCACAACAGCAAGTATAACGAGTACATTTCCGAACAGCGTTAAACACGGTACAATAACGAGAATCAAAGCCCACCAGTTGTTAACCGAGGACTTCTCCTGACTAGCATTGCACTCGGAATTAACATCACTAGTTTCATTAGTCGCGCCACATGTGTCATTAACTTTCGTCGAATTGAGACCTATTCCAGAGTCGTAGTAAGTGGTGAGATTCAATACACTGTAATTCAATCTTTTTATGTACTCATTGAGATCGTCGAAGACAAAGAGATTGGATATCAATGTGTAGTTGTCCACGTCTGTTGTGTTATCTATCGACTCAAATCTTGCTATTGTTGTTGCAAATGTTGAATTTGTTATGGTGTCGTTGGACCATTCAAACTCAACGCTGGAATTACTCAGTATTTCATTTTCGGATAGGTAGGTTACGTTATTTATAGCTGTACTGGATAGCACTCTTATCCTTCCACCGACGATGCCACCTCCTGGCGGTTCGTCCAGATACGGTAGCTCGTAGGTTCGCGTTATGTTTTCCTTAGCGAAAGCCGGATATCGGCTGATTATCTCCTTTTCCATATCTACCGGATATTAATTCACTGGTATTACGGCCCCTAGGTCTGTTTGAGCTTCGGTTTTGCTCTCATTTTGCGATAATTTAGCTCATGCTCTCGCGGGTTTTAGGGGGAGTCGGGAGGAGTCAAACATTGATACGTCTCGTGTACCCTGACTGCATAATTTTAGTTGAAGGTCTGAAGAGATCGTGAATTTGGAGGCGGGCAGGTGACACCGGGGGTCGGACTCAACTGTTTTAGGTCAGTTCCTTCGTGTGTACTGCAGACAGCGCTGGAACATAAATGTAAGAGTGACATGGAGAGGTGGCACTTGAAGGGATGAAGGCACCCCGCAAATTATTAATGAAGGAGTTGGACTTCGGTCAAGTTGAAATTGAATGAAATTCGGGACCTCTGGGGGGAAGTTTATGGTCGCTGACATGCCAAGCACTGGGTTTACAGTGGACATTTACTAATGTGGGGACTATTGTTGGTATTCAGTGAGAGCAATTATTAGTGTTTTGAATAATTGCTCGTTCAGATTTTCGTTATTTAGCATTTTAAGGATTCCAAGGAGTTTGGGTTTTTTTAGGCGGAGAAATGGTTCTCTAATTTTGTAGTCGAACATCAAAGGTGTCGTTTGAGTCGTCTTTGACCCTAAATTTTCGAACATTTTGCGATGATTTTATTATTTGAACTTTGCAGGTCTGAATTTAAATCTCGATATTGAACCGTTAGGAAACATTTTTTTAATCGGAAAAAAATTAGAAAGTTTACTTTTGGAGGAAGATTAATATTTCAACAATTTAAAAATTGCAATTTTTGAAAATTCCGAGCAATTCTATAAATAATTTATAAATAATTTTCCGTCATAATATAAGGTTTCCGCTGGTTTAAACCGTTATACTTATTCATTTATAAACAACGAATGTTTAACAAAATAATAATTCTGTGCAAAATGTACATCCATAATTTTTTTTCGAAGTTTTTTCACGCAATTTCATTTACAAATTTCATGATTGGAAATGGTTGACTCTATAGTGTGGCTTGTACCAAACTGTAAAAGCTACTTGGACATCCTTAATTAATGGGTTTAATTAATCCTAAACTTTATTTGGAATTCAAGTTTTTTTAAATGTCTAAAGTGAAAATTGCCCTATTTATTCATGCGATTTTTTATGAATATTTCATGGGAAGGAAGCAATGAATGTTGATTTTTCTAAGAATGTTTTTCTCTTGCAATTTTTTCTGTAAGAAATTTTAGACATGCATTTCCCCTCTTTTAATTTTCGTGGTGACAGAAAAAAAACAAAATTCCAAAAGAGTCCAAAAATACAGGAAAATCGGGTGAAGAAACGGTTCTTCAACAGATTTTTCTGTATTTTTTTATTCTCTCGCAAATTTTGCATTTTGTTTTTCTCCAACTGTGAAAAATAGACACTGCGTATTTTTCTATGAAATTTAAAAAAATCATTAAAATTTTCCAAGGAAAGCTCTAGGTTTTTCTATCGATTTTTTACGCCTTCTCATTTTAATATGGAGCACCCAAAAAAACAAGCTCAATTTTAATACTTATGATCTCAAATTAAGACTTTCAAAAATCTCATTTCAAGACATTTGAACTCTTAAAATGGCGTATTATTTTTTGAGTCAATTTAACTAGAAATTCCATTCGCTTTTCTTCTTGCGATGTCTTTTATAATAACTCTTGGGCATGCATTTCCTCTCTAATTTTTCCTCGCCTTTATAATGAAAAAATAAACGAAAAAATCTCGAGAGAAAAAAAATACCGAAAAATCACAATCTGTTAGTTTTTCGAGCTCACATTTGTCGGAGCGCAAAATTGCTCGAGAGAACGCAACGAAATTTTCAATGGTAATGGAACAAAAACACTAGAATTTCCCATCGGGAGCACGAGGTTTTTCTATCAAATTTTCTCCCGCGTCATGATCCTGGATGAGGAATCGATCCTCACGAAGATTTCTCATCTTTCTTGCCCAGAAAATGTCAGGATACGATGATCAGACCGAACGTCTGTGTGTGCATGGGTATGGCATGCGCCGATATCAGTTAGTAAAGTGTTATGTACCTTACCAGCGCGTTAGTTGTTCAATACGGCGAGCCGAGTATCTCAAACGTGATAGGAGAATTGCAGTGCTGCTGGCCGCCCGCTCCACTCACTCCCGAATTTACGTGCGTTGGTATGGGCGGGCTGGAGTGGGTGTAACCCGCTGAATGAGTTGCGGAAACAACTTCCCGATATCGAGAAATCCCGCTGGAAATTGACGAAATACAATAATCCCATGAGCTTTTATTCAGTTTCATTTTTAACTACATTGGTTCGAAGTGCAGTTGCAAATTGCCCGAGGGCCTTCCGCCCATCGTTTTTTGTTAATGGTTGTATTTAAAAATCGAGTCAGATGTAAATCATATGGAGCGATTTAAGGAGCATTTGAATTTTCAATGTTGGGAATTTGAATTCAATTTAAAATTAAATCGTTCATGCACTGACTGCAGATTTTTCTTGTGAAGGGATCATTTATATTTTGATGGCAGCTTGAATTTTTTAATTTATTGGAAAAATTAATTATTGCAGTCGTGACTGTTGGAAATAAAATAAAAATTTAAAATTGAAAATGGAAAATTGAGTGATATCTCCTAACTTGTATTGATTTTTATGAAATTGTGAATTTTCAATGGAGAAATTCCTCAAAATTTCAGTGGAATTGTCACTTGATAAGATTTTCCAAAAAAGTTTACTGTTTGAATTTCTTAATTCATTATGAAAAATTAAATATCGTAGTCCTGACTGTTGGAAAAAAATAAAATTTCGAAATCCTCGAAAAATTCCATTACATTAAATTTCCATTAAATTTACATTAAAGAAGGGAATTTATATAGCGTTCCACATCTTTTGTTACGTCATAGGAAATGATTGGATGGGATTTGGATGAGGTAGGAGGGGAACCTGGATTATTCGCAATATGAACAACCAGAAAATTAGTTTTCCGGCCAAAAAAAAATTTCCAAACTTTCCTGAATTTGCAGGGAATATCTGAACGAAAATTCACAGTTTGCATAAATTTCTTTATCAAATTGTACTGGAAATTTCAGCCAAAAATTTTCAAGTTTAGAAATTTTTTAAACTCAAATCAATTTTTTAATTAAATTTCATAATTTACAAATAGCCGAAATTTTAAATTTCCAACAAATTCACTTATCCTATAGATCATACACGCTGACTGGAAATTTTCAATAAATCAGTGGTCATTAGAGTATTCCTGAATTTTAACTCGAAATTTCGCGAGTAATTTAACAGTGCACGTTATTCCGATACATTAAAGAATTAGGCCGTCATCAGCCGTTGAGATAAAAATCGATTAACCTGATAATTGATATAATTACATTCTCCTGACTTGTTCGTACCCGAGGTGACGGGGTAGTTGTCAGTAGTATCGGAATAATCTCAAAATTATCAAGAAAATCACGTCCCAATTACGCGATGGCCCGGCGGCCTATCGCAATGGATTAACTACTTGCACTCCGCCACACGGACGAAAAAATTTCATTTACATGAATTGATTTCCAGAGAACTTTCCATTAGTTCCTGACCGATTCTATTAAAGACTTCCACAACTCATCTGCGTATTCCTTTTTGTTCAATCGAAATGTTTAACGAAAAATCTTCTATAGAAAGAATTAGTAGGAGATCAAGATGTTTTCTATAGAAATTTCTCGGCGCAGGTTTTTACGTTTTTTTCGTTTGATTTCTCAATGAAAAAAGGAAAGATAGACAGGAATAGTCATATCCATAAATCATAATTACATTAAATTCTATTATTCTATTGAGATATTTTCTATAGAAACTCCTCGCCTCAAATTTTTTAATCTTTTTCGTTAGATTTTGTTAATGAAAATTGAAGAAAAATAGAACGGAAAAAAATCATGTCAAGGACAAATATGCGCAGAAAATTTTATAATTCAATTCTAAAAATACTAAGGATTCATAATTCATTTAGAATTTTTTTCTCTTCAAGACGACTGAATTTAATTATTCGAAGCTTTCAAATACATATTTCGAGCTTTTCCCCACCTTTTCAATCATTTTTTCATTCGATAGCCCGGGGAGTTTCTCGTCGAGATACATTTCTCAATCTGCCGGCTGTGAAGATTCCCCTTCTCAATTGAATAAGATTAATGAATTTTATTTAATCCAAGGGGGGAAATCTTCACAACAGGAGAATTGAAAAATGTATCTCAATCAGAAATTTCTCGAGCTTTCAACGAAAAAATGAATAATGATGCGGAAGATGGGGATTAGTTTAGAATTTGCGGGTGAAACTTTATAGAATTTAAATTTCTTCCCGAAAAAAATCATGTTCAATTGGTGATAACTGCTAATGTCTTCGAACGCAAATAAAAAAATTCTCTATTAGTCAAATAATAGTAATGATAATAATCTTCATTTCGCAGTTGCTCCGCGCGCGATACACGAAGAAAAGTTCTCTAGAAAACTTCCCCTGCCGGCACTGGAAATTTTACTGAGTAGCACGTGAATCTTTCCTGTTTTTATATGTAATTTTCGCAGAAATTCCCGGAAATTTCATCAAAAATCCCTAGAAATTTAACAATAATATCATTAGAATTTTTTATAGAATTTTTATGAGGAATTTCCGTTCGTGTAGATTTTATAGACAAAGCCAATGTATTTATGAAAATAATTTATTCAATTATTTTCAATAATGAATTAATGAATAAAACAATTAATTATTGTAAATTTCCAAAGATTATTGGATTCTTGTTGAAATTTCTATTAGTTTTTAGCTGATTCTAATGAAAAAATCCGCTGATTATTTTAATAGAAATGTTCATTGGAAAAATTTTCTCGAAACAATCAACAGAATTCGATTTTTCAATACATCGTACTATTGAGATATTTTCTATAGAAATTCTTCGGCTCAAATTTTGCATTTTTTAAAATTTTTATGTTTGCTTTAAAGAAAGAAGATTTGATTCAATTTTTTTTAAGAAATGAGAAGAAAAATAGAGTGGAAAAAACTCAGTAAATTCATGCCGATGAATTTCTATAGAACAATGGAAAATAATGAATAATGAAAAAAATAAAATTCTTCTGATTTTCCTGTAAACTAGTTTCTACTAACATTCTCCACATAAAAAACTTCACTAGAATCGACCAAAAACCAACATAATTTGTCACAGACGTTCGACAGAAATGCAATAAAATTTTTTATCGTATGTGCATGGTTTTTCAATAGAATTTTTTCATAACTGTCAGCCAATTATTGATATTACGGGTTGAACGAGCGCTAATTCTTCCTCTGACGAGTATTACTGAAGCGACATGAAAAATTGATGTTTACAATTTTGAGGGGAACAATTTGTCCGGATATTTGGAGGAATTCACTGCCCACATTACGACAGGCTACCAAGTATTTTATCGACGAATGTTTTACAATTCGCAAGCCCAGAATTTTTTAATGTCTAATAAACGTTAATTTGCGCGGAATACTCTCCTGAATTCCCGCGATTTTCTCTTGCGTTCTGTTTTTTCTTTTTTATTTTCATAACTCGCGTTTTATTCACCGAATTGTGCTTTTTCCAACAATTAAATTTTTCGTGTTGTTTCCCAAGCTTTGCAAATATGTAAACGGGCTTTCATTCCGTTCTGAATACAGAAAATCACGAATTCCATTAGAGTTTATTCAGCCATTCAGAAAATATTTTCCCAAGCCCGCGACCCCGTAGAAAATGCAGTTGAGCGATTCGACGTGACAAATATCATATACGATATCTGGATTCCACCTCAAATGTGTCATATATCCCGACTATATTTTAAATATATTGTAAACATGATATATTGTTTGACATTTGGAAAAACAGCCAGCGGGAAAGGCTTTTGAGCGTAAAAGATGAACAATCAAAGTTTAAAATTTCGATGGGAGCCATTCGTCCTGATATTTGGTGGAATTACTCATATTATGACGAGCCATTGAGTATTTTTCGACGAATGTTTTACAATTCGCATGAAAAATATGGATCGCTTGATATCAACGAAGCCCTGGATTTAAAAATGTTTTATTAACGTTAATTTTCACGGAATATTCTCTCCTGAATTCGTGTGCTTTTCGTTTCAGTTCTGTATTTTTTTAAACTTGAGTTCTATTCAACGAACTATTTTTTCTGTCAACAATACCATTTTTCGGGGTTTTCACGCTTTGCAGACATGTAAATGACCTTTACAGTGGAGGCTTTTTATAAGATACCTCGAGCTCCGAATGCTCGAGGCCTACCCTCACTCTCTGCACTTTTATCGCCTCCCGAATTATTAGTTTCGTGGGCTTCTTATAAGATACCTATGGCCTCGATCATTTTTCAACGGTAAAAGAGTGATTATAAGGATCAAACGGAGTTGAGGATCAAACGGGAGGGACAAACGAAGTGATCATAAGGGTCAAATGACCTTAAGGGTCAAGAGTTCAAACGTGAGAGTCAAGTGAAGTAATCAGAAGGGTTAAACGATCCCAAGGGTCACCTCTTTTCTTCGACGCTATAATTATTAAAATGATGACGCAGAATTATCTTAATAGAATAAAGCCTAATTAAAATTCAATTAATTTACGTACTTTCAATAATTTGTACTTCAGCTGTCCAGAAGTGATTATTCTCAAGTCCCCCAACAATCCCCCAACATCAGCTGCCATTCTATCACGCGGGCTTATGTTTAGAGAGAAAAGGGAATGCGGGCGATACGAATTCAATACATTAAACTCGTATAAATTGATTAGTTATCAATATCCATTCAGTAAAAATGAATATTCCACAGAATTCGGGCGCAACGAGCGAGGTATCTTATTTCAAACCGCTGATCCCTATTTTTCTCCTCTCTATAACCGCGCGTAGTGGGGGTGTCCGGATTCCCGGAATTCTACTCTCCTACTCTGCCTAAGGTATCTTATATAAAGCATTGACTGTATTTCATTCTGAATGTTAAAGATAAAGAATAAAGTTCGAAATTTCGAAATTTTTTGCAGACTTAGTACGACTTAGTACTCCGCCTACTTTGGAGGAATATCTCTGAATATAATGGAGATAACGAAATTCTCGTAATAACCTTTTTTATAGAGCGAAATGAGAGCTACAAAAAAGGTTGGAATAAAAATTGTGCTATCTCCTTTAGATTCCCAGATATTCATCGGAAACTGGCCGATACTCACAATCGACTTAAACCGTTTTGCCGCTTTGCTATTGACTTTCACAAAACTTTATTCAGCCATTCAGGAAATATTCTCCTAAGCCTGTGAGCCTATAGAATATCCGGTTGACCAATACGACGTGGAAACCACCATATGCAATATCTGGATTATACGTCAAATGTGTCGTATATCCGGACTATCAGGAATATATGTTGACATATAAGTTCACTCGTATCGCTTTTCATGGGGAACGTTCGGGGAAACATTCATCGGAAAAGGCATTTATAGCAAAACCATGGATGTTGCCAATAGGCAATTTTCCAATCCACGCGTTCTATCGTTGGGTCATTACACCAGGCTCCCTGTATGATTAATAATACACTAGGGGCTGAAACGAGCAGCGTGGCGCTTGTATATGATGAATCAGCGAATTATAGTTGAATGCTGAGGGGGAGAAAATTGTATTCATTTATTTGTTACACGTTCGGTTATGGAAATGCGCCAATATCAAGTGCTTGAGTGATTGGCATTCTTGGCTTCAATTCTCCATACACTTATTGGACATCTTTATCACCTGGTTTCACTGGATTTTCGAGGAATTTCATTGTTGAAAATTAGAAATTTCGTGGGAAAATCAATAGAAATTTTGAAATTCGGTTCTAGTATTGAATAAAAATTAATATGGATTTTTAAAAATTCAACGGGAAAAGAGTGATTATAAGGATCAATCGAAGTTAAGGGTCAAACGGGAGGGACGAACGAAGTGATCATAAGCGTCAAATGACCTTAAGGGTCTAGAGTTCAAACGTGAGAGTCAAGTGAAGTAATCAGAAGGGTTAAACATTAAAAATTCAGGTTAATTCTGGAATTTTTAATTCGTTGACAATTTTGCGTAATTTTAGTACTGAATATTCATTTTCTTATGGAAAATTCAAGGGAGTTGGGAAATTGTCGGCCTCTGGCTCCGAAAAAATTGAAATTTCACTGAATTTTTCATTTTTTTTCGGCAGTATTTATTCCACTGCAGTGTTAAGTAATTTTAACTTCAATTCTAGGTACATTTATTGGAAATTTTTATCACATTATAGTTCTACTGGATTTTCAATGAATTTCATTATTGAAAATTAGGAATTTTGTGGGAAAATCAATGGAAATTTTAAACTTTGGGTCTAGTATTGAATACAAATTAATAGACATCTTAAAAATTCAGGTTAATTCTCGAATTTTTAATTCATTGAAAATTTAGCGTAATTTTAGTACTGAATATTCATTTGTTTATGGGACGTTCAAGTGAGGAGCGAAATTCTCGTCCGCTGGCTCCTAAAAAATTGAAATTTCACCGAATTTTCCATGAAATCTGAAATTTTCATTTTTTCCAGCAGTATTTATTCCGCTACAATGTTAAGTAATTTTAACTTCAATGCTCGGTACATTTATTGGAAATTTTTATCACATCATAATTCTATGGTATTTTCAAGAAATTGCATAATTGAAAATTCGAAATCTCGAATTTTCAATATGAAAAAATCAATGGAAATGTCAAACTTTCGTTCAGGTATTCCATAAAAATTAATAGGCATCATAAAAATTCAGGTAAATATATTCTTGAATTTCTAATTGATTAAAAATTCCAAATTTCCTGAAAAAATCGAACGAAATTTTAAACTTTCCCAATGAAAATTAATAGACATCATAAAAATTCAGATAAATATACTCTTGAATTTTCAACTTATTGAAAATTCAGCGTAATTTAATATTGAATATTCATTATTTCATCGAGAATTCAAGCGAGCTGGGGAATTCTAGTTCTCCCGCTGGTAAAAAATTTGAAATTTCATTGACTTTTCGCTGAAATTTGAAATTTGCATTTTTTCCAACAGTGTTTAATGCTCCGGACCCGCAATGAAAATTGTTATCATTTCATAGTTACACTGGAATGCCAAAGAACTTTATCAAAAATCCATATTCAAAATCCATGAAAACTTTAAACTCAATTATTTCATGAAAATTACTGAAATTCAGACAAAAATCATGAAAACGTATTCTTGAATTGTTAATTCCTTGAACATTCCACGTAATTTGGGAAATCGTCGTCTTCTAGCGGCTAAAAAACTTACAATTCCATTCACTTCGATTGAAACCTGAAATTTCACGATTCTCTTCCCTCCAAATCGAATTCAATCTCACTCTCCCCGTAACTTCAAATCAATTGTCCATGAAATGTCAATTTTTTCCTCCCAGTGTTTACTCCACTGCCCGGAGTACACAAAATCAAACTAATCGAAGAACCGCAGCGAATAACGTCTGAAAACGTGGCGTCGCGTCCGATATTTACCTTTTCCTTTTTCGGCAATCAAAAAAGAAAAAAACATCACAGCCACAACTTTTACACACCCTGTGCTATTTCTCGGGAATTCCCACATCCATGCACATCCAATAAAAAATACAATATTCCTCGTGTTGACTTATTCAATTTTGCGGCATCTTCTTGTTGCATCCCGGGAATCCAATGTTAAAAAGGGAGGAACATCTGTAGTTTTTTTCTCCGACCGTTACGTGAATCGATTTTTAGCTTTCAATTCGGGCGCTATTTGGTCGTTATGTGTGCGGCACGCGTCTGGAAACTGCGATAAAGAAACCCGGTATAACCCCAGTATAAAAAGCCCCGGAATATAACATAATCGCACTGATAAACGAAAAATATAACGATTGAACGAGCCAGGATTGGGGCAAGCACATGCTCCGAGAGCATTATGAGGAATGCGACGTTTCGTTCACACCGAACTGGTGTCTGAAATTAATCCATTTCAGCTCGGGGCTCACGGGGAGTATCGGTGTGAGGGAAGTGGGGGACCGTCTGGGCACTAGTGCGCCATAAGCGAAGCACAGCGGTGCACGCACACGACTGCAAAAAGGGGAAAGGTGGGGTACCGCTTCCACACCGCAGTGGGTTAAGGTACACGGAGATAAATTTTTTAGAAAAATTCTAGTGCTAGCACGCGAAAAGAGGCACAAGGTGACGGCCAGGAAAAAATTTTATTGGGGAAAACGTAAATTTTTCCCCGTATTTCTGTGAAAATTTCATTAAATTATCATAGTCATTCGATTTCATTAAATTAAATTAAATTTCTTTTTAACTAATTTTGTCAGATTTTCAAGTTGGTTGAATGTTATCATCATTATTGTTCTAATTATCTCTTTCTTCTGTACAACCGATTGTCTTTTTTACGGTTCTATCTCTCCCCTCAGCCCTTCGATAAAATGTTAATAGAAAAATTTTATTTATACATACTTGAACGAATTTGAAACGTCACATTTGAAGAAAGAATCAGAAAGCTCACTTTCAGGGAAATTCATGAAAAATTCGAAATTTTCAACAATCATCATAAAAATCAAATCAACCAATATAGCTATCGTAATCATCTTTTAACTTCGACTTAATGGCATGGAAACAAACATTTCAAACTATGATTGAATTCATTTGAAACATGATATTCAAAGATATCCCCGCAATTCTGATTAAAAAAAAAAAAAATTTAGAAAATTTTCAAATCAATCAAAATAATGATTATTGCTATCGCCTTCATCTTCGAACTCGGGTAAAAGGACATCCAAACAAATTTCTCAAGCCATCATTCAATCAATTCAGAACATTTTTTTTTATCGTGGGACAACCGATTTTCTAAAAAATTCAAAATTGAAAAAACTAATCCGTGAATTAAATTTTAATTAATGGCGATCGGCAGGGCTCAATAATACCTACATTTGAAAAAAAAAAGATTCAATTGCAGCCATTCATTACCGAACAATTGAAGAAAAACAAAAAATTGTTAGGGTACGACTAGAAGAACTAGTATTCGAAATTAAGCCGCTTTCATCCCCTTTTTTAAAACCTTTATCTCCACTAATTGAAGTAATTTTTGGTATCTCAAATGAAGACATTAAGACATGTATTCTAGACATTCTCGGTGTCTTACTCGAAAATCTTTCGTCTCAAATTCAGGAAGTTTTCTTTTTTGTAAACACATTCATTTTTTCTCAATGATTGATCATCTTAGAATAAATATTTAAGGTTTTCACACCCTTCTGATCTCGAAACGAACCTATGTTTGAATTTGTTCGACAGCCCCCACACTCATCACCCTCCGGACCCTCTCGATAAATTCAGGACTTCAATAAATTGGAAGAAAATGGATGAGTCGACAAACAAGTCTTATGATTCCATATCTTATTGAGGTTAATATCCGCAGATGAGACCGCAAAAATGTCTCAAATTCGGTTACTTGTGTTTCAAGAGATAATGACAATGTCTTGTCCAGCAAACGTCTTGTTTTTAGACGGCCGAAACGTTTTATTTTAGGACATTTAATACTTCAGTCATCACACTTGGAAATTTCTTGAAAATTCTGTCACAGCGTCATCTGAATTTTCGATGTTGTGAGATTGAATTCAATTTCAAATGAAAGCGTTCACTAAATTTCTCATTCGTCTTGAAAATTCAGGAAAATTTCTCGGATTTTTCAAGTCAAATAATTATTGAAAATTTAGTAGCGAAGTGGTGAAGCGGTTTAACTCAATTTCATTTTGAGTTGAGTTTTCCGGAAATATCTCCGAATTCAAAGGAGATGGCGATATTTTCATAATAACCTTTTTTGTAGAGCAAATTGAGTGCTACTAAAAAGGTTATGAGAAAAATTTTGCTATCTCCCTTAGATTTCGAGATATTCATTGAAAACTGGCCAAAAGCCAAAATCGACTTGGCTCAATTTCGTTTTTAGTTGAGTTTCCCGGAAATATCTCCGAATTTGAGGGAGATAGCGATATTTTCATAATAACCTTTTTTGTAGAGCAAATTGAGTGCTACTAAAAAGGTTATAAGAAAAATTTTGCTATCTCCCTTAGATTTCGAGATATTCTTTGAAAACTGGCCAAAACCCAAAATCGACTTGACTCAATTTCGTTTTTAGTTGAGTTTCCCGGAAATATCTCCGAATTTAAGGGAGATAGCAATATTTTCATAATAACCTTTTTTGTAGAGCGAATTGAGTGCTACTAAAAAGGTTATGAGAAAAATTTTGCTATCTCCCTTAGATTTCGAGATATTCATTGAAAACTGGCCAATAGCCAAAATCGACTTAAACCGTTTGACCACTGCGCTATTGAATTGGACATCACATACAATTCAATTTTCAATAGCTTGAGAATTGCGAAAAGTTGCTGGCTGAATTTTCAAAATTTTCAGGGTTTTTCGGAGCCGTATGGCCCTGAAAATCGAGAATTTCTCGGATGTTCAAGAAATTAACTGATTCGTCAATTAAGAAATAGATAGAAATTTCATGTAACTTCGTGTTTGTTAAAAACTTCAAGCTCTTTCACTCGAAATTTCAAGAGTAATTTTCCAACAGTGCAAAGAGTTGGGGTCATCGAAAAAGTATAACAAAATTGCAAGCGCAACTTCTCGACACCTCGAGCAATTTCTCGTCAACTCCCCCATCCATGTACATCCGATAAAAAACACAATTTCCTCGTATTGACTCATTTAATCTCGCGGTATTTTCTTATTGCATTCCGGGAATCCGGTGGTAGAGGGGGAGGAACATCTGTGGGGGATTATATTTTTCCACCGTTAGACGAATTGATTTTTAGCTTCCAATTTGGGCTCTATTTCGTCATTACCGCGTGCGGCACGCGCCCAGACCCTAAAATAGTGTAGAAACATCCGGAATGTAATCGTAATAATCAACGAAAAATATGAGAATGATTGAACGCAACGTGATTAAGCGTAGGCCATTAATTCTTTCTACCCGGAAAGGAATTCTCATCCGAAAGTTGACGGAACTTTTTCACTGATGACTTCCCCATTATTCCTGATTTTTCCGTATGAATTACCATAATTAATTATTTCAATTCTTGCAAGAATTTAAGTCGTATAGAAAAATCGACGTCTATGGACTTTCTGCTATCGAATGTCGATTAAAAAGGACGTGGAAAAAGAAAAATTATAAGTATTTCTTGGAGAAAGTGCGTGTTCTGCCGGTAAAATTTATTCATACCTGTCGTTAATAAATTTTGACCCTGAATCATCTGAAAAATTAGTGCTCCATTTCCTACTCAAGTCCCCAATGACAACAGGACATTAATTTTTTTCTAGACACGAGAAATTTTTGGCTGAAAGTATACGGACTCTTTTCACTGATTCAGATATTTCGCTGAATCTTCTTCACTTCTTCGTTATCCTTGATTTTTCTGGATGAATTATCTTAATTAATTATTTTAATTCCCATTGATACATAGCAACAATTTAAGTCACGAAGAAAAATCATTAAGTTAAGATAATTCAATTTGAGTCACATAGAAATGTTCATTAAAAATCACGTGGTGAAATAAAAATGATAACTGGGTTTTTTGAGAGAAATTGCGTGTTCTGTCGATAAAAATTATTCATTCCTGTCCTTCATAAATTTCGACCCTGAATCATCTGAAAAATTAGTGCTCCATTTCCTACTCAAGTCCCCAATGACAACAGGACATTAATTTTTTTCTAGACACGCGAAATTTTCGTCTGAAACTATACGGACTCTTTTCACTGATTCATACGTTTTGTTGGATCTTCCTGACTTTTTCATGATTCCTGATGTTTCTGTACGAATTGCCGTAATTAATTATTTGAATTCTCGTTGATAAATACCAACAATTTTAGTCGTATAGAAAAATCGACGTCTGTTGACTTTTTTCTCTCAAAAGTCTATTAAAAATCACGCTGTGACAGAAATAGAAATTATAACTGACATTTTTTAGAGGAATTGCGTATTCTTTTCATAAAATGTTCTCATACCTCTCCTTAACTAATTTCGGCTCATAATCTCCTGAAAAATTAGTGCCCACTCCATTTCCTACTCGCTACTCAAGTCCCTAATGACCGCACTGCATTAATTTTTTCTACGCTAATTTAATTTTCTTCTAGGCTATACAGACCTTTTCCACTGATTCGGGCATTTCCTTCGACCTTCCTGACTTCTTCATTATTCCTGATATTTCTGTATGAATTACCTTAATTCATTATTTCAATTCTGATTAAAAAATTGCAACATATGAGGATATCCAAGTATTTTTTAGTTTCGTACAGACCACACTATAGATTCACCCACTTTCAATCATCAAATTTGTCAATTAAAATGCGTGCGAAAAATTGAAAAAAATCATGAATATTCAGCGTTATTCAAATTACATTTTGCGCAGAATTATTATTTTTTTAAACATTCGTTGTTTATAAATAAATAATTAAAACTGTTTAAACTTTCAAAAACTTTATTATTTTAGGCGTGAAATCGATTCCCGCTAAAATTCCGAATATACATTAATTTTTTACGATTACGAACAGACGATTTTTATGCTGGAAAATTGATTGCTTATAAATTATTTACAAAAAATTTTCGTCATTTAAAAAAATTGCAAATTTTAAATTATTTTATCAATCTTTCTCCAAAATAAACTTGCTATTTTTTCACATTTTTAAAATGTTTTCTAACGGTTCAATAACGCCATTCAAATTCAAACTTGCTAAGTTTAACTAATAAAATCACTGTAAAATGTCTCGAAACTTAAAGTGAAATGGGGTTCAAATAAAAGCATTTCATTGGAGAAAAAATGGCCAGCTTACTTGGATATCCACAAGTCATACAGAAAAATCACCACCTATTAACTTTCTTCAATCAAATACCCATAAAAAATCACGCGGCAAAATAAAAATAACAACAACTATTCCCCAGAAGAAGTGCGTGTTCCCTCCCTAAAATTCCCCCCAAATTTCGGCTCCGAATCCCCTGAAAAATTACTGCCCACTCCGCCCCAACTCGCAGCTTATTTCCCCGATGACAACAGGTTCATCAATTTTTCACCCACAATTCTTCCCGCTTCCCAAAGAGAATTTCCCTCCGCACGTCACAACAAACCCGACAGAATGATCCACGCTCCCCGTCCCGTCCAATCTCCCATGCCCAATGTAAATCACCAATTTAATTCATAACCCCCCCCCCATCATTTCCCCACCCCATCCAATAAAAAATGTAAAATTACGTACACAATATCCCCAGATACTGTTGCCACTTACCATGTGCCACGATAAAATCCAGTCCTCAATCATAGTTCCCCGTTATTCTTAACGTAAGTTCCTGCAATCCTTGGTTCGATCAATGTTCCATTAGCGTTCGCGACCCGCCCCTCATAGAATCGATCCATTTTATGTTTCAAGAACAGTCCCGAGAGCCCTTAATTACCGAATACGAATGCATTAACCGAGAGCCCGTAGTATCCCCGAACAACAACCCATCAGTCTGAATGCCCCGATGTTCACAATTGTCCCACCATCGTCACAAACGTCCCTCAAGCCTCCGATCGTGAGTTCAATTCCCCCCCCGAATCCGAATATCACTTCAACTTTCCCCTCAGCCTTGTTTGCTCCTATTATCTTTTCGTTCTATCCGAGTAAACTTCCAACATTAATCAAAAGGATACCATAAATCCCGGGCCTCTCACATTATCACCAACTTCTTGCCAACACACAACTTGCTACTCCGGCGAAGGAAACAGCCCAAATTAGTCGGATAGTTGATGGCCAGATTTTTCAGCATCACCCGCTACTGTCTACCATCACCCTCTGTCATTCCCATTCGAAATTCTCACCTCACCCGCACCTGTCCCCATAACCTGTGGCAGATATGCACCAACAGTAAGGTCAATAGCGAATCATATCTACCAAGGACTCCGTATGCACTCACTCCTCTCGCGGCATTGCGGCTACTTTAGATCGGCGGACAATTCGCAGCGACTGTTCATTCATAATTTGCCGGATTCCATTCATGATCATCGGATCAGTGAGTCCTCGACGGAAAGTCGTGTTGAATAATTGTCAATTCCAGGCCAGGGAGAGACGAGGAGGCGTCGATTCCGCGGTGCTGTCATTGCTGATCTCACTGATGTCCATGGGATATCGATTGCCAACGGAAAGCTTCTTGACCGTGCAATCCCAAGCCAGTGGGCATGATCTACCGTACAACTGTCGTATCACACGATTCGGATTTTGAAATTGCAATGAGACCAAGTTGACACATTTATTGGCTAACACTCCATTGTTCCACTAGTCTCGTGTACTTGAACATCGACACTTGCTCTCGGCGATCAATAATAGATGGAATCACTTGATTCATCAGTGAAATAATGCCGAGGTGGTTGCACATATTCATTTAGCTGTCACCCACCCACCTTGTTGCTCTGGCATCCGTCGGCGAACGTACGGCAAGCGACTGGCTGTCTGGTCGTGTTTTGCTGTGGAATTTCGTAGTAGAGTGTGTGAGTGGCGAAACCGTGAGGTGGAAGTGAGAGGGCATGATGGGGATGGGGGGTTGAAAAGCGACGCCATTGGCAAACCCCTCTCGTACTCAAGGAAACTCCGTTCCCCGTACTGTCGACGCGCCGCCGCTAGGAGCATCACCACTACCTAACCCCCATTACTCTTCCCTCTTTTTCAGCGTTGAGTTCGGCGCAGGATCCGGGAAGGACGTGCGATATCGCAGCTTCGCCTAGGATTGTCGTGAATGCGCTCGGGGAGGTATTTAAAATAGAGTTGGGGACACGAGATTTAAGGATGTTCGACACCATTTCTGCCAAAATTCATGTTTTTTTTATTTTTCTGGCAAACTTATGATGGAATTGACGTGAAAAAATATAACGTTTTTGCGTTTTGTCATTATCTGTGGGCGGCCACATGAAAAGGGCCCACTTTGACGGTATTGGAGTTATGTATGTTCCGATAATCTTGATCAGATTTCTCACATTTGAGCCCAAAATCAACCCGATAGAATGAAAACTGACGTCAGTATAGACGATCAAAAAAACAATTTAACATTGGTTTAAATGGGAGATGTGGAGAGAAAAACGTGAATATCTCGGAAACTAGATGCGACAAAAAAATCGGAAAAAGTGCGGCACAATGCTCACAACGCGACCAACGAAGTGTTAACACACAGAAATATTTCCCCAATCTATCGTTTCATAAAACTCGAATAAAAAAATATCAGTTCAAGTTTTTTAGTAATTTAATCATTTTTTTGAGACAGAAATATCGTTCGTGGTTGATTATTCTCAGGGGAGTAGATCTCTCTCGTCTCTAAACAAGACATCAGCGTTCGATCCATTTGAAATTATAATTCAAAGTACATAAACATTTTCTCAGTAGTTCAACTGAAAATTTCTCACGATTTAATGAAGAAGTTGGAGCATCCGCCAGGAATTTCTACTTAATTTCTTCTTGTAGAATGAAAAGAAATATTTGAATTTGAAAAAAATCATGAATATTCAGCGTCATTCAAATACCATTTTGCACAGAATTATAAATGTTTATAAATAAATAATTGAAATTGTTTTATCTTTCGGAATTCTTTTTTTTTCGGCATAAAATCGATTTCTGATAAGATTCTGAATGACAATAAATTTGTTACGATTCCAAATCAATAATTTTTATAGTAGAAAATTGATAGTTTATAAATTATTCATAGCAAATGCTCGTGATTTTAAAAAATTGTAATTTTTCAATTGTTTCATCGATATTTCTATTTTTTTCATATTTCTAAAATGTTTCCCAACAGTTCAATATGGAAGTTCACATTCAGAGCTGCAAAGTTTAAATAATAAATTCACTATAAAATATCTGGAAACTTGGGGTTGGAAAGGACGGAAATGCAACAAAAGTAGAAAAGCATTTTCCTGGAAAAAAAATTGCCAAATTACTTGGATATCCTTAATTTCTCCTCTGTGAAAAAAATTAGTGAAACTTTTTGTCACCGATCTATTTTGCCATTTTATGTTATATTTATGTTCGAAAAAATATCCTACCTCATAAACTCCTAATTAATTCTCAAAAAATCAAAATATCGTATATAATATTTAATAGATTTTATATACAATTTTTCAAAATTAATTCAATATAGAAATACATAATATCTATATATAATAACCATACCACCCCATCAGTCAGTAAAAAATCATCAGGACATCCGCATTAAATTCCCGTTTAATCCACAAAAAAATACTTTATCACCTCCTCATGCCCCTCCGTTAAAACGCCCTCGTTTTCCGGTCTCTCCTCGTTACCTGCAGTCACCATTACGTTGATAGTTATCCGTCTAAAACAAACATCATAAGACTCCTCTTATCAGAAATGTCTGGCCCGAAATTACAGAAAATGTATGGAAGCTATACCCATGTATAATATATTGTAAATCTCCTGCTTCTGTCCTCCAGTTTCCATATGGCAATTTTCTGCTGCAGAAAAGCCGTTCTCGACTTGTCTCGTTAATGTAGAATTATTGCCGCGTCTTGTCTCGTCTAGGAATACGAGAGAAATATACCCTCTCATCTCGGATGTATCTCTCCAAATGATATATCCTTCTCATCTCGCCTTGTCGCACGGGTCAAATCGTTTATGCACAGAAGTGCACATTCTCCTCGGGCATAATTTTCGCCGGGGACATTCTCGGCCAACAGATTTCCAGCGAACGAAATTGTCCCCGTTCGTTCATCCGATGACTTTTTTTTCTCGTCGCGCACCGTATCTTCGGCTTCGTAGCGCACAAGTTCGGCTGCACAAATCCCGGATGGACTCAACGTGAGCTCTTATGCGGACCTATTTGGCATTGATTTATTCAGCCAGATATTCCACATGGAAATTTATTCGGCATTCGTCTGCTATCACCATCTACTCCCAAAATCCTTTGGTTTAACATGCCAAAAGATCAACTGTAAGTGCAAGGGGTAACCCGTGGAAAAAATATCTGGGCCAGAAATTCCTATTTTACACCTGTGAAAATTTATGTTGCGGACATTTATACGGAAATCAGCATGCACCGGCTTTCGCATTCAAATTTCTTTGAAAACTGGTCGTTTCCCGTCACAACCTCTGCGATTCTATGTAAAAATTCAATTTGCAACTTGTACTTTTCTTCGCTATGTTCCAATATTTTCGGGGGGAAATCACTTGCCGTGGAAGCACGTGCGATTTTACACTGAGGAAAAAATTTCTCATATCTGAAATATATTTCCTTCATGCAAGTATTTTTTTTCTATCGCTTAATTCTCCCAGGCATCTCAACTCGCGTGACCCGATGAAGGTTTCATGCTTTAAAACATTCTGGCATTCAAGTATGATTTCCTTGCAAATGAACTCATTCTAATCGCGTAGAAGACTCCTCCATCTTCAGGCATTTATTGATTTAATGATTTTTCATGCACTTCCAATGTTTCGGTATGTAATACAGTCAAGGCTTTATATAAGATACCTTAGGGACAGTAGGAGAGTGGAATTCCGGGAATCCGTATACCCCCACTACGCGCGCTTATAGAGAGGAGAAAATAGGGATCAGCGGTTTGAAATAAGATACCTCGCTCGTTGCGCCCGAATTCTATGGAATATGCATTTTTACTGAATGGATATTGATAATTAATCAATTTATACGAGTTTAATGTTTTGAATTCGTCTAGCCCGCGCTCCCTTTTCTCTCTAAACATAACCCCGGGTGATAGAATGGCAGCTGATGTTGGGGGATTGTTGGGGGACTTGAGAATAATCACTTCTGGACAGCTGAAGTACAAATTATTGAAAGTACGTAAATTAATTGAATTTTAATTAGGCTTTATTCTATTAAGATAATTCTGCGTCATCATTTTAATAATTATAGCGTCGAAGAAAAGAGGTGGCCCTTGGGATCGTTTAACCCTTCTGATTACTTCACTTGACTCTCATCTTTGACCTCTTGACCCTCCCGTTTGACCCTTAACTCCCTTTGATCCTTATAATCACTCTTTTCCCGTTGAAAAATGAT
This sequence comes from Diachasma alloeum, assembly GCF_001412515.2. Classification (NCBI taxonomy): domain Eukaryota; kingdom Metazoa; phylum Arthropoda; class Insecta; order Hymenoptera; family Braconidae; genus Diachasma; species Diachasma alloeum. The sequence goes on along the minus strand of NW_021680679.1, from coordinate 903,627 downwards.
CGAGGCCATAGGTATCTTATAAGAAGCCCAGGGAACTAAATATTTATAGAGAAGTATCTTATACAAAGCCTCGACTGCATATTCATTATGTACAGTGGATAGTTGACGAATTGTAGTTTCTCCCACTCCTGAAAATGAAGGAAAAATTTCTACTGAAAGGCTTATAGACGCTTGGGATCGAAACTTTTACTTTGCCGATGCACTACCGCGGATGCAGATAACCGCGGGGGAACCACCGAGCAGAGTCGATATACTAGAAATTGCAGATTACTTTACGCTTCTTACATCGGTATGGTAGCATTGGCCTAGTCTATGCAATGTCTATCTTACCGATGATCGTTGGATAAATGACTCCGGTTTTTATTTGGTCGGACAGGTCTTCACCAGGCTATCAGCAACGGGAGAGAAATTAAAATCAATTCGTTTAGAAATGAACATGAGTTTTTAAATTTTTTTTCTTGAATTTTGCAATGAGACAAAAAGCCGCGGAAAAAATTCTCAACAGAATAATTCAGATATGAAAATCAAAATCTATTGACTTTTGTCTATCACAGATCTATCCAAAAAATCGAATTGATCAATAGACTAGTTGAAATACTAAAAATGAGTTCAAAAATAGTGTAAAGTGGATTAAAAAATGTCCTCTGCCACACTCATAAAATAATCAACCAGTAACCAATCAACTTTATAAAAATCGTAATAACGAACGTTTATTGAAGTCATCTCCACGAATATACTTATAACTCTACGCCTAATCATAAAAAAAATCATGGTGCTGTGTCCTGGGTGACAATGATATCCGAGAAATCCTCTGTCGCCATCAGCTTCAATTTCTTCTCATTCGCCAGATGCAGCAGGGACACAAAAGCAATGGGAAAGCTCAACTCCTTGGCGTCATTCTTGTTGAGCATCTCCGGAAGATGAATGTAGATATCAGCGAACGGTTTCGGCTCATCAGTGTTCTCCTTCCCATTGTCATGAGCTTCCTCTCCAGCGACATTCTCTTTATCTTCATTACCAGTATTAATACTATTCCAAATGCACTTCTTCAGATGTCTCATGTCAAGTTTCTTCGCCCTCTGGGAGAACGGAATGTAGATTTTCTCAGTGAGTTTCGGCGCCTCCACGAGGTTCGTCCCAGTGAATCCCCCCTGACTCGCAAACTCATCGTGATCGTTTCCATTCTGAGACACCGGCATGACCATCTGCTGATCATCCATCGAATTGTCATGGTGATAATCATCACCCCCATGCCCATCATTGTCGTAATCATCCATGTGGATAGATCCTCGACGCTCCGCCCCTCCCAATCGTTCACCACCGTTCCCCACCGCCTTCTTTGGCATCAAATGGACGTCGTCAGGTCGATAACTGAACTTGAACAAATTCGACAGGTCCCCCACGTTCTCCTCAGGCTTCACAACCTTACTCTCCATCGACTTGAACTTCCTCTTGACTTTCTTCATCGGCGCAAACTTGTTCTCCATGGCCTCGTCCATCTCCGATTTTAAATCATACGAGAAATCCTTCTTCTTCCTCGCAGTCGCTCGACGCTCGGCCTCCAGGAGGCTCATCGCCATGTTCTTGGGTGCCTTTTTCACCGTCCACTTGGTCCCAGACCTCCATTTAATCTCGAGGAGTTTCTCGTCGAAGAATGAGTAGTCACTGGCGGTTGAGGCGTGCGCCATTATGTCGTCCACATTCACGTCGATCAGGTGTTCCCTCTGTCTCTGAGCGTGGCCTGCTGGGGCCAGGACCTCCTCGCCGACGAAGTCACCGATGCCGTCGTTGTTGACGAAAAAATCGTCGTCCTCGTCCTCGTCGGGGGGGAGGCTGGAGTTTAGGTCGAAGGGCAGGGCGGCTTCGTTGGCTGAGGACAGGCACTGGGTCCAGTCGTCAACACGATTCGAGGGGTCGTACTCGGAGTCCCAGTTGAGGAACTCGAACTCCTTGAAGATGCTGCCGATGGCTGAGTCCTCGGGGATCTCCACTGGAGTGCAGGGGATTTTGTCGTTTGGCTCTGCGGCCTCGGGATTTCTCTGGTCCAGGATGTAGTCGTTGTAGGGGTGGATTGCCAGGCCGAGACCCACGTGCCGAGGGGCGTTCACCTGGGGAGTGTCGAGAGTCAGTGCAATGAGGGGTGGGAATAGAAAGAAGGATAAATGCGCAAAGAAATTTCGTAGAAAAAAGTAGAGATTTCAAGGAAATTCTGGTGGATTTCTGTTGCAATTCTGTTAGTTTTTGGAGGGCTGTAGTGGAGAATTCCACAGTTTGACTGCGGGTGCTTTTTTAATGTTAAAATAAAATCTAATGTTGGAGAGAGTGGTGGGAGAGGAAAGGCAGACGAATGGGGAGCCTATAAAACCGTAATGGTAGTAGGAAAGAAATATGAATAAAAAATGAAATCAAATATTGAATAAATGTTGAATAGGAATTGTTATTTTATAGAAAAAATCGGTAGAATTTCATTTTTCTGTCCTTTTCATTAAACAACATATTATAAAAACTTGAAAAAATTGAGCCAAGAAATGACTTTCGAAAATGTCCCAACAGAATAAGTTGTATAAAAAAATCGACCTCTATTTTTTACTTAGCAGACATTTAAATAAAGTTAAATTTTGAATTAGTCAATTGGCTTGAATTAAACATCAATAAAAAATATTCAAATTCCGGATTATTTTATCAATCAATAATTGAGTTCGGAAGACTGACGATTATTTGGTTAATCAAAAATCTTTTTATGAAATTTAGAATTATTTTACTATTTTTTAAAATTTCCATGAAGATTGGTAAACTTCAATTATTTTACCTGGAGAAACTTCACTCAATTAATACAATTTCTCTTAACATTAGTGATCTCATGATTGATGCCGATGCCTATTGCATAGAATATTTTTCGTCGAACATTTCTATTAAAAAAAAAACACCCCGATAACCTGCAGAATTTTTCAATAGAATCGTCCCAAACAAATAAAAAAATCACCTGCAGGAGCATGTCTGACGTCTGATAGTCTCCATCCCCCAGCATGGGTGGTTCCAGTTTGATGATCTCAGGGTCACAACAGAGAGACTCAACAACAGTGAGAACCTGAGGTACTCGTTTCTTCCTTTTCGCTTTCGCCGGATTGTTGTCCCTCTGGGATGTCTCGTCACTATAATCACCGAGGTTCTCCCCATTGCCCACACCATTCTGCGTCTCATGGTCCAGATTACCCACCATGTCCATCGCCTCCTGATGTAGAACATCCACTCGCAGCCCATAAATTTTGGCACTCACGTCCAGAGTGGTGCTCGCCACCTGGAGATTCGACATGTTCTCGTCACGATTTTTAATCATGTACGTCATGAAGTCGATCATCTTCAGGCTGAAGGCGTTCTTCTTGGTGATTTTGTTCTCGGTGTTGAGTTTAATGCATTCGGCAACGCCTGCTGCTATCTGAGGGGAGGAGAGCTGGGCCACTGAGCCCAGGTTGAGGGAGCGACGACTGCTGTTGCTGGACGTTGCTGGGGACTCGTGACGGGTGCGACCACGCTCCACCGAGTCATCGTTGAACTCCAGGGGGTCCGAGTTCGTGCGGGGAAGGATGCTGGAGCGACGACGAATGAGGCGGAGGGTGTCCCCTGGGGTCTCTCGACCCTCCTGCGCTAGCTCCTGGAGGCCAGTCAGTTTCTTATCCATTTTTAGGGGTTTGTCGAGGGCTTTGGGAGTGACGAAGAATATTCGCTGGTCCTGGGAGGAAAAATGGAGCTCATTAGGAGGTACGGAGATGCTCAATGGATTTTTAGCTTTCGATTATTTTTTATGGCACGAGGTTGAATCACTAAAATTGATTTTAGGGAGGGGCGAGTAAAATGGACACTTTAGACTTTTAAAATTATTTATAACTCAGAAACAAATTTATTAATTAAGATCAGTTTAAGCTGACCCTCCTGCTCTGGGTCGTGGAGGCCAGTCAGTTTCTTATCCATTTTTGGGGGTTTGTCGAGGGCTTTGGGAGTGACGAAGAATATTCGCTGGTCCTGGGAGGAAAAATGGAGCTCATTAGGAGGTACGGAGATGCTCAATGGATTTTTAGCTTTCGATTATTTTTTATGGCACGAGGTTGAATCACTAAAATTGATTTTAGGGAGGGGCGGGTAAAATGGACACTTTAGACTTTTAAAATTATTTATAACTCAGAAACAAATTTATTAATTAAGATCAGTTTAAGCTGACCCTCCTGCGCTGGGTCGTGGAGGCCAGTCATTTTCTTATCCATTTTTGGGGGTTTGCTAAGGGCTTTGGGAGTGACGAAGAATATTTGCTGGTCCTGGGAGGAAAAATGGAGCTCATTAGGAGGTACGGAGATGGTCAATGGATTTGTAGCTTTCGACTATTTTTTCTGGTACGAGGTCGAATCACTGTTGAAATTTCGAGATAATAATCGAATAAAAAAATCAATTTAGATGACGTTCGATAGATAATGGAGCCGGGCATTAAATTAAAATTGAGTGAAGACCTGAAAGGATATATGAGAGAAAAAAAATTAACAAAATTTTGAAAAGTCTATTGTGGCCAAAGCGCGGGAAAAAATTTGTGCTCTCCTGAACAAATTGAGGAATTCCCTTAAATATCAAATTACCCTCCAAAATCCCCACAGTAGCAATAACAAAAAATAAAAACAAAACACGGCTAAAAACTCACAATTTATGGAGGAAAAGTTCTCGACCATTTTCTCAAGATCGTTCCTCAGTAAACGGAGAAGGTTATGGAGACTCTCCAATTCGGCGTGTGTTTTCTTTAGAATCTCCAATTGACGGATATCACGAGCTGTTTCAGCAGAAATACCAACAATTTCACTGCTGCTTTCCTGAGTGAAAAATACCAAACCCAAAAATATTGAACACAACCTCTTCGAGCACCTGTTTGTGCAGCTCCAACCACTGTTTATCCCACAATTTATTGATGTTATTACTGGGTTTTTTACTCACGTCGTCTGCCATTAATCCCCAAAATCGTGTCTATCTCTTCTTGAGATTTATTTATGTCTATCGAAGTAAAATACCGGTCTCTACAGAAATATAAACAATAGTTATCAGCGTCCTGCTCAATAAGCAAGCAAAAGATGAGGCAAATACGTTAGAAATTCAAACCGCTTTGAAGTATTCAATATGGCGATTGTGAATTTCAAATTCAAACGCTAGAGTGCGGTGTAAGGCGTCGATACGAAACGGATCTACTCTATCGATCATTTCAAATGAGTAATTCTGGGTAGAATTATTAGACATTTTTTGCTCTCATACAAATACAACACTCATTAGGAATTTTCTGCTCACATCTAACAGTCATTCGGAATTTTCTACTCCTATACAACACTCATTAGATATTTTTTGCTCTCATCCAACACTCATTAGGAATTTTCTGCTCTCACCTAATAGTTGTTAGGAATTTCCTGTTCTCGTCCAAAACTCATCAGGAATTTTTTTATTTCCTCCAAACCTCATTAGGAAATTTTTGTTCTTATACAAAACACATTAGGAATTTTCTGCTCACATCTAACAGTCATTTAGAATATTCTACTCCCATACAACACTCATTAGGAATTCTCTGCTCTCACCTAATAATTATTAGGAATTTCCTGTTCTCATCCGAAATTCATCAGGAATTTTCTCCTTTCCTCCAAACCTCATTAGGAAATTTCTGCTCTCATACAAAATACATTAGGAATTTATTTCTGCCATCTAACAGTCATTAGGAATTTTCTGCTCCCATCTAACACTTATTAGGAATTTTCTTCTCCTCCAACACTCATTAGGAATTTATTTCTGCCATCTAACAGTCATTAGGAATTTTCTGCTCCCATCTAACACTTATTAGGAATTTTCTTCTCCTCCAACACTCATTAGGAATTTATTTCTGCCATCTAACAGTCATTAGGAATTTTCTGCTCCCATCTAACACTCACCAAGAATCCAAGAATTCTGGCGTATGAAAAAATTTCATAGAAAAACCTACCATATTCACTAGACAATTCTATTCACATGTTCGATAGAAAATATTCTGTATAAAAAGTCAAAAGTCAAAGAATTCGATTTTTCTAACTCATTCTATTGAGATATTTTCTGCAGAACTTCCTCCGCTCAAGTTTTCTTTTTTTTTCATTTTATGTTTCTTTACTTCTCATCAAGAAAGTCAAACAAAAAAACTTGAAAAATTTGAACCGCGAAAATTTTACAGAAAACATCTCGATAGAATCGGCTAAACGCTAATCGAAAGTTCAATAGAAATCCAGTTTTTTTGGGAAATTCTTTTCTGTGTGTCAGGTGACTTTAAATCGTGTCATAAATCCATGTGATGAGGAAAAATGAGATTACGTGGTTGTGATATCATTAAGATTTTTTTTTAACAAAGTCATGAATAACTATAAAATATTAAATAAACAAAATAAAAATAGCCTTCTGTAAGCCTAAACGGTCTATTTCAGTGATGTATTCATAAAAATAAAATGTGTGATATCTCTCTATTCGTATTAATTCAGCCGAGTAGTACTTTTCTGATCATCGCACCGCTCACAACTTCCTCATCGCCATCACGTGGTCCAATACATTTACTGCTACATAAATATTGGAGCAGCGGAAGCCTGTACTTTCCGCAAAAATCAACAAACTTCACGTGCTCCACTCTGTTATCGAAGAATACCCCTGAAAGATGACAAGCAAAAATCATATCTTCCGTTTCGAAGACAGCGTAGTGTTAGGAAAAAAAATGAAAGTTCATGGAGAGTTGACTAGAAATTCTGAGAAAAGTGGCATTTAATTTCATAGAAAAACCTAGCGAATTTGTTAGGGAATTCTATTGGAGTTCTATTGAATTCTCTATTAATTTTTGGCCGATTCTACTGCCCAATTCGGCAGCTCAAAAAACATTCTGGGGAAAAAATCTATAGAATTCTATTTTCTACACAACTTAATCTATTGAGATATTTTCTGTAGAAATTTCTCGGCTCAAATTTTCTGTTTTTTCGCCCGATTTTTTTTTCAACTAAAAAAGAAGAAAAATAGAGTGGAAAACACTTGAAAAGCTCATGTCACGGAAATTCTATAGAAAATGACCCAATGAGCTGCATTGAAAGTTGTAATTATATTAATTTTTTCTAGAAAATAGTTCCTATTGGAAATTTCTTATAGAAAAAAGTGGTAAAGTTGGGGAATTCTTCAGTAGAATCGGCTAAAAACTAGTCGATTTTTCAATAGTGATCTAATAGAATTGAAAAAAATGATAAAATTTTAGATTTCACTGAAAATTGGACGGAATAAAACATTTTTAAGCAGTAGGAAGGCGAGAAGTCACTTGGATTTTCAATCAAAACATGAATAATCAGCGCCAAATTGCACAAAATTATTCATTATTAATGAAAAATTCAAGAATATATTTACCTAAATTTTCTAATTGAACTAAAATTTACGGTTTTCAAGGTCTTTTCAATAAAATTTCGAGTTTTCAATGACGAAATTCCTTGAAATCTCAGTGGAACTATATTATGTAATAAAACCGCCCGATAAGGGTATCAAAAATTTCAGCAAAAAATGTTCATCACTGCAAAGAAGATTACTCAATTTTTTTCCATTACCTTGACACTTGGGATTGACACATCGATGACCGCAATTGAGATAATCAATCAGGGTTTTTGGCAGTCCAATATCATCGTAGTGTATATTCGAGGTTTTTATTACTCTCGCTGCGATTTCCAGTAATGAGGGGGGATTATGGGTCATGTCGGAGACGAATCGGACGACTAGGGGGTTGTCTCTGAGGGAAAGCTGTTGGAAATTATCATCAACTGATTAAAGTACTCAATTAGGCACTTTCATTTTTTGAACAAAGATAGAAATCCTGTTAGAGTTTTTTTTAATTTCCCGGCCCAAAGGGACGAAGTTATTGTAATCACCCCGAAAATCAAATTTGGAATTCCGATTAGAATAATCCTGATAGGTTTTTGAAGACATGTTTATGTATATTTGTATACATGTGGTCGAAATTTTGTCCAACGATATCTTGTGAACAAATGAAGCTATTCGAATAATTTTTTATTTCTATCGATATGTCTTCATGTAACTTAGAACTGATTAGTTTGTGAAGACGATCACCTCAGTGGCTGTTCAGTTATTTGGATGAAACATTCAATCCTAAACAAAAATTTGCTTTATTCGAATTTGCGCCTTGGTCACCGCGCGAGGGATTCCGCGCCGTCTTGTTCAGGCGCGAGCATTTTGCCAAATTCATTCTACATTATCCGAGCGCGTTCACCGCCTTTTCGGCAACGTCGCACAGCTTGCGGTAACGGTACCCCTTGCATGCGTTGAATTTTAGAATCGTTCTCGGGTCCATAATTATTCATTTTTGAAAAACAAAACACTTCAGGCACTGCACAATATAGTAATGGAAAGATTGAAGATTTTCGGTTTCCGAAAATTGATTGAAAAATTAACAGAAATATGGATTTTTTTTAAAGAAATTTTTTAAAAGGGCACGCACGAAAAAATTTAAGAGAAAAACTTAGGGAATTCGCTAGACAATTCTATTGGCTTTCTATTGAACTTTCCATTAGTTTATTTCTGATTCTATAGAAATTTTTAATAAAAAATACTCCATAGAAAAAGTCATTAGAATTTTATTTTTCTATACCATTTATTCTATTGAATTACTTTCTATAGAATTTCCTCGGCGTAAATTTTCCATTTTATTGTTTGATTTTCTTGATGAAACGAAACAAAAAAAAAATGAAAAACCCAGAAAATTTGAACTGCGAAAATTCCACAGAAAATTCAACAGAAATTCAATAGTATTTTCTATTCAATTTTTTCGTGCGCGGGAATTCTTTCGTATGTGAACAAGCCGAAAAAATCTCATTCCCAATAAAAATCCCATATTTTCGATTCCCTCACCTCAGTGAGTCCTTTAAGCGTAATAATCTCCGTAGGCAGTGTCCTCAGTCTATTCTGATGAAGCAGAAGTGACTTGAGATTCTTCAAATTAGCAACAGTGGACGGCAAGCTCTCTAACATATTATCACAGAGAATAAGGGCCTGAAGGGCAGTCAGTCTCCCCACAGTACTGGGTACCTCAGTCAGCCTGTTGCCCCCCATGGACAACACCTGGAGCTTCTGCATCTTCCAAATCTCCTTCCTGATCTCGCTGATCATGTTCCCGCCGAGGTAGAGGTACTTCAGCTCCGCCAGCTCCAGCACCTGATCGGGAAAATCAGTGAGTCTGTTTCCACTGAGATTCAACTCCCTCAGGTTCATGACATTATCAAAGGTCTTTGGTAAGGAGTCGTTAGAGAGACTGTTGTTCTTGGCGATGAGACAGGTCAGGGGGCAGTCTCCGATGCAGTCTGGGAGGCGCGTCAAGCTGCAGTTGGATAGGTCCAACGTGTGGAGATTCTTGAATATCGAAATTGTGGGGGGAACTGAATTTATGCGATTGTGATTCAATAGTAATGTCTCGATGTTCTCCGCGTCTTTTGTCGACATGAAGTGCTGGTCCAGGAGGTCAGCGTCCAGCATCAGGTACGAGAGGTCTAGGGTCTTCACGTAAGAGTCTGAGTCACTCGAGTCCGATGTGTAGTTCTCCATTGTTCGAGTTATTTATCTGAAGGGGAAGAGAATTTTTGAGGGACGGAATTGTATATAATGCGTTTAAGGATATTCAAGGAATTTGGCTTTTTTCTCCACACGGAGAGAAATGTTTCCGTCTTTGTTGGCGACAAATGAAAATTGCGGAATTTTTTAAGCCCCATTTGACGCCGAATTTCCGGACATTTTACAATGATTTCAGTATTTAAACTTTGCGGGTCTGAATTTGAATCTCGATATTGAACCGTTAGAAAAAAAATTTAAAGTCTGGGGCTCGCGAGGATGGAGAAAGTATTGAGAGACTGCGAATCGAACAACTCGTTAAACTGCGATATTGTGATATTATCATTATCCATTACGCATTGGTGATAGTACGCATTATTGATAGAAAAATATAATTTATTGGAGTGTTACTGGAGATATTTTTCTGTGGCTTGTGTAGATGTAAAACTGTAATATTAGAATCAAGATGTATTTGTATCATGAAGTATTCTATTCTATTCTATTTTAAAAATCTGAAAAAAATTAGAAAGTTTACTTCGGGAGGAGGATTGATGAAGTGATTTAAAAATTGCACTTTTTGAAAATTACGGGCATTTTCTACGAAGAATTTGCAGACAATCAGTTGAATATTTCAATAGATCAGCCAAAAGCTAATAGAAAGTTTAATAAGAACCCAACAGAATTGTCCAGCTAATTCACTAGGATCTACTTCAAAACTTTATTAAGAGTTCATTCTTAATGATTGGTCTCCGGTAATCTCACCATAAATGAATAGTTAAATGGAAAAAAAGAAATCTCATGGAAATGCGGTAAAATGAGGAAAAACCTTACAATAGAAATATTTTATGAGAACTAGATTATTCGATATAACTTATTCTATTGCGATATTTTTTGTAGAAACTCTTCGAATTCTTCAAATTTTCTCAGTTTTTTCATTTGATTTTTTTAAAAATTTAACGAGAAGATAAATAGAGTGGCAATAATTTGGAGAATTCTTGTCAAGGAATTCCTACAGAAAAAATCTGTAGAATTTCATATTTCTATCGAATTTTTACTAATTCCTGCGGAATTATTCACTGCGATCGACGAAAAATTAATAGAAATCACAAAATAAGTTCAATAGATAAATAATAAAATTTCCCAGCGAATTCACAAAGTTTTTCTATTAAAATGTGTCGTGTGTTGGACTTTAACTCTTCATTATGAGTTGATGATTATAGACTGGCCTCTAGACAGTCTCAAGCAATTTGACAATGAATGAATAGTTAAACGGAAAAAATAAATTTCGTGAAAATACCGTAAAATACGGAAAACCCGTTTGAGGTAACTCTTCCGCAATCCGTCCACTCACATGCACCTGGCTCTATATTCCTTTATTCCTTTTCACCAGGAGCCACACATAATCCCCTCGAAGACCCACTTTTCAGCAATAATTATATCTCAACCACTTGGTTCGCACCCATTCGGAATGTGAAAACAAAGGCCACGATCTGTGCAATGTCGAGCTTGTAACGTGTAGTCGAGTGGATCGAGATTTATCGGTGAGTTTTATAACTTCTCTTATCAGTTCCTTTTTTTACCAATGATCTCTCGCCAGTGGTGTACCTATCGATTTATTGATTTATCTCAATTTATCTATCGAAAACTCCATTCCAAGCATTTGTCACAGGAAAAAATAATCCTCATTGCCTCTAAAGATTAGACTATATTTGTTCATTTAAAAAATTCATATTCAATACTTAAAAATATAAACATAAAATAGTGAAAGTTATTAATTATTCTGCGGTAAACTGAAAGAATAAGTGAACAATTTATCAAAATAATTGTTTTCAGGGATGAACACAAGTAATAATATTTTTTTTTCAATTATTGCGACGCAATGATAATATTGATGAAATAATAAAAACAATAATAATAAATCATGAAAAAATTCTATTGGATAAGAATTTCTATTGGAATTCTATTGAAGGTTTATTTGTTTTTTGCGCTGATTCTATTGGATATTCGATCGGAAAAAGTCAAGATTTCAAAAACCTGTTTAAATTTCTCTAAAAAAATTTCATTAGAATTCCTGTAGAATTTTCAACCGAAATCGTTAGGTTTTCTATTTAATTTTTTCATGCTTGTGATTTTTTAGGAAAAAACAGTCATTTCGGACTATTTAGAATTTCTGTTTAAATTTCTCTCATGAGATTTTTTCTATAATAATTCTTGGGCATTAATTTTTTTTCCACTCGGATTCTGTAATTTAAAGCAAAACAAAATCCAGCGGAATAAACTTGGAAAATTTGTGCCCAATACTTCTAACAGAAAAAATCTCAAGAGAAAAATTCGAACGGAAATTCAAAATATATCGACTTTTTCCTATCAAATGTGCAATAGCATCAGCGCAAAAAGCAAGGAGACTTTTTCATTAGAATTCCTGTAGAATTTTCAAGCGAAATCGTCAGGTTTTCTATTTAATTTTTTCATGCTTGTGATTTTTTAGGAAAAAACAGTCATTTCGGACTATCAAAAATCATTATTTTTTAAGTGAAGAACTGGATAATGTTTCGGAGTTTTTTAAATATTTCCGAGGTCACGTGGGGTCTTTAAACGTCTAGCTCCGCCCCTGCCGCCCACGTGTCGTGCCCAGATGATCAGTTAGTGACCGCAATATCACAAAAGTATTTCCGAACAAAATTATCATAAAGCGTTCATCGTCATTTCTGCACAATCAATAACAAATTTCCGAAGATTATCGATATCTGCGAAAAGCCTCGTGTCGTGATATCGGTGAGACCGGAGCGCGCGTGAATTTTGAGGTTATGAATGATCATTGTTGAGTTACGATCATCACGATCTCTCAAAGTGAAATAGTGAATAGTGAGAACAAGTGAATGATCCGCGAAAATGGCTCTGTTTCGGTTTCGACCCCTTCGTTTATTCCTCGCGCGGTTCTCGACCATGGAAGTACCCCCGGAGGTGGCGGTCAAGCGGAAGCTCCCGTCGCAGACGAGGAATCACCCGGACTTGCTCCTGATGAAGTGCCTGGAGAGTAACAACAAACTGGACAAAGATATGTGGGAGAGGATTCGGGAGGAGATGCTGACCACGAAGACGCTCCACGTGAATCCTGTGAACATTGACGCAGTTATTTTGGACACTTGCAGCGCCCTGGATTACCACGCGACCGCCCTGGACTACTGCGATTACCTGAAGTCACAGGTGTTCATCCCAAAATTTCTCAATTTCTACTGAACTTCTTGTAGGGGGTCTCTATTTAATTTACTTCAATTATCAATTAATTCCGAGTTAACTATCAATTATTTTGAGTCAATCATCAAGTTCAATATCGAGAGAATCTCAAATGCAGTGCATTTTCAAATCATTTAATTGTCTTTGTTGAGCAAATCAATAGTGCAACATTATTAATTTATCAAGACGCGTGGGTTATTCCACAATAAAGTACATCAACAGTGTGGTTTTATAATTTTCCACCTCCTTCCACAATTCCAGTTTTCCCCAACCGGCATCTCAATTTAGCTTCAAACTCAAACAAACCTTTTTTGCAGAGCGAATTGAGTGCTGCTGAAAAGGTTATGAGAAAAATTTTGCTACCTCCCTTAGATTTCGAGATATTCATAGAAAACTGGCCAATAGTCGAAATCGACTTAAACCGTTTGACCACTTCGCTACTGAAATTAAGAAAAAGACCATATTCGGACTTTTTAGACCATGTTTAGTTACCCTAATACAAAAAATTGAAAACTTAAATTCTCTAATTGTAAGAGCCCCAAGCGCTCAGTTATTGTATTAAATCGTTCAGTACGTTCTGTTTTGCATGGCCACAACAGGATTACAAATTCAATTTGGCTACGACAGCGAAATACTTTAAGCTGCTGACAAGTAGAGAGGAGCCGATGAGTGAAAAGGAGAAGGAGGACGTGATTCAGCTGTACGAGGCAATCAGGAAGGACTATCCCCTGTTGGACGTAATGACAGCGGAGGCATGTATCACGGGCCTCTCGAAGACGAATAAGTGGAAGGAGTCCCTGGAGCTGCTGAAGATGATCGAGGAGTCTGCGAAACCCACCGGGGAGGCCTTAAGAGCCATCGTCTGCGCGGCTTTCGAGAATAATGAGCCTGATCTTGCCTGGAAGTTGGTCAACAGAATTGGGCCGGCTATACCCCCCAAGAGGAGCGTTTACAGAAGCTTTTTGGAGTATGCTACGAGGGTGTCGAGGAGTGCTGAGGAACTTGAGGGCCATATGGGGACATTGTTCGAGACACTCGCTCGGTGGGACTTCTACCCCTGGTTGGAGGTGCTTGAGGAGATTGGCGGGGCTTTCGGGAAGTATGGGTGGACTGGACAGCAGACCTCGATCAGTACGAAGTGAGTCATGTTTACTTCATTCTTCTCATAATGTATTCTTAAATTCTACGAGACCCGCCGCACGTGCTGCACACGCGCCTGCTCATCTCCTCACGTAGTGGTGCTTCGGTTTCAGTCTTATGCTTACGATTATTCGAGATTTTCGAGATATTTCGGGATCGATTTCTTTTCGGAAAAACGGAAAATTTGACCCTTTGAAAATCTGAAAAAAAAACTTTTTNACCCTCGTGATCCTTGTGACCCTTTGACCGACTTTCCCCCTGAAAAAATCCAAAATCTGACACTTTGGCCCACGGTAAAAATTTTTTTTTTCAGTTTTCACTTTTTCCACATACTTTTGAGAGTTCTGAATAGCCCGTCGCTTAAATAGTTGGAATCAACGTTCACCCGGCTAAAAAATTCGATTTTGGTGAAAGTCGACTTTCCCCCTGGAAAAATCCAAGATCTGACACTTTGGCCCTCGTGACCCTTCGACCGACTTTCCCCCTGAAAAAATCCAAGATCTGACCCCTTTGGGTCCGGGTGAAAAATTTTTTTTTTCAGTTTTCACTTTTTCCACATACTTTTGAGAGTTCTGAATAGCCCGTCGCTCAAATAGTTGGAATCAACGTTCACCCGGCTAAAAAATTCAATTTTGGCGAAAGTCGACTTTCCCCCTGGAAAACAGAAAATCTGACCCTTTGAAAATCTGAAAAAAAACTTTTTCAGTTTACACTTTTTCCACATACTTTTGAGAGTTCTNGCCCCCTGGAAAAACGGAAAATTTGACCCTCTGAAAAACCGAAAAAAAATGCTTTTTCAGTTTACACTTTCTCCACATACTTTTGAGAGTTCTGAACATAGATCGTTAATTATATAGATCGATTATATATTATTGAATATTATTATAATTAATAGACAACTATAATAAGAGTTTTCCCTTATTATAGAGAAACCCTCCCTGTATAGGGAGGGTTTTTCTTTCATAATTTTATTATAAATTCTATCGTACGGGAGGATTTACAAAAAAAAACATTAAAAAATCTGGCGAATTCTATTCAATTCTATTCAACTTTTCATTAGTTTTGTCGGCGCGTTTTTTCAACACAAATATAAAGGCTAAAAAAATAGAGTGGAAAATTTATGAAATAACAAAAATGATAAAAATGTGGAATTTTTACGTGTTGAACTCTTCCAAAGTCTGAAGTCTAAACGACCTCAAATTGATACTTGAAACAATAATTATTTTCAGAGCCCCGAATTTTTTGTTCTCCGTAATAAAAAGAGATAATTGATGCTGCAATAATTATTTATCAATTCACAATTTCGGTTTATTTCCAGCGGGGTATGCGCAAGCTGCGGTCATACGCTGTCACAACTGGAGGTGAATAAAGAAGATTTCGAGCATTTATCAAACTCTTTCATCTCTAGAGCCATTATTGGCAAGGATGTTTATGATAAAACTAATCCGATGGAACTCGCAAGGTTTAAAGAATTCATTGAAAAGGCTCAGCCTTATGATGTTGTCATTGATGGCCTCAATGTGGAGTACACCCTCTGGAATAATCATACGTGGTTGGGCTCGGGAGAGAAGGTAAAGTGGCGCATGTTGAAGGGAAATCAAGATATCATTTGAGAATTTATTAAACTCGAAGGTCTTAATTCACTGTTAGAAAAAAATCAAATTTCATAGACAGTTGACTACCAATTTTCAGGACAATGACACTGAATGCGATTTAGAGGAAAAAAAATCATGAAATTTCAGGTTTCACTGAAAATTCAGTAAAATTCCAGAATTTTGAGGGGTATAAAGACGAGAATTCTTCAATTTATTTGAATTTCCAATCTAATATGAATATTCAGTGCCAAATTATATTGAATTTCCAGTGAAATCTGAAATTTTATGATTATTTTCCCCTAAATCACATTCAGTGTCACTGCCCTGAAAATTCAAGAATATATTTACCAGAATTTTCTGTTTTTTTATTCATTTTCAAGGAAAAATGAACCAGAAATTTTCAGTTCTGTTTGATTTTTCCACGAAATTCTGAATTTTCACTGACTGATTTCTTGCAATTTCAGTCGAAATTCAGACGAAAATTTTAAACGGTATTGGACACTTTGAAAGGTCTCAATTTTTGAAAACTAATAGAATGTTCAATAGAAGTCTAATAGAATTTCCTAGCAATTTCACTAGGGTTTTTCTATGAGATTGTTCGTGCGTAAAAACAACAGAATTGCACTGAGAAAAAAAATGATTTTTACCAAATATTCATTCACTTAAGAGAAGTCTTTATTTTTTCAATTCTCATGAGGTTTCAATTACGACAATTATATTGCTCTAGATGATCATGATAGTTATGATCTTAAGTGAACTTCCTGAATAATTATAAACATGAAGAAATTAATCGATATTCTTCCTTCTAGAAAATAACAAATTTAGGAAAATGAATAATTAATAGGAGTTCATCCAAGGTGATGTGCAGCATAGTCATCCTCTAGAGCAAAATGATTATCGTAATTGCAAAAATAAACTATTCTCTCAAGTACATGAATATTCGGAAAAAAAAATTTTTTTTCTCAGTGTAATCTCGCTTTTTTTTTCTCAGTTGGCACAGGTAGTGAGACTCTTCAAGGAACAGGGAAAGAAGATTGTTGTGCTGGGTCGAAAACACATGTTGAAGTGGAAACCTGAATACATGAAGGATATCCAGAATAATGCGCGTTTATTTGTTGCCCACAATACGTGAGTATTATAATTGTTTTTTTAATATTTTTGTGTCAATGATGTACGCATTATCCCACAGCGAATGAAGAAATTCAATGAAAATACGTAGAAATACGAAATTTTCTAAGAAATTCTATTGCATTTTCATTGGGATTGTGGAAGAATTTTATGAGAATTCAATCAGAATTCTATCGAAATGTCCTGAAATATACTGTTTATTCTTCGCGCTCATTTTTTAAAATATTCCATAGACATATTTTGGTAGGAAAAGATCAATTAATGTTCATCTTTTTCTAAAACTTATTCTGTTGGTACTGTTTTTATAAAAATTCCTGGAAATCTATTCCAGTTTTTTTCTTGGATTTTGAACTTCCATTGAAAACAATCTCAAAAGAATAATTCACACAGAAAAATGAGGAACATTTACTTTTTTAAAAATAAAAATTAATTAAAAAATAGCCGCAGCACTAATAATTGAAATTTAATTCATGAAAAAATAAGAAAAAGTACATTTCAAATATTCAAATGATGATTTAGTTCTGAGGACGACCCATACCTGCTTTATGCAGCCCTGAGTGGTGGCTTGAAGACGTACCTAGTCTCCAACGATCTGATGCGACAGCACAAGTTCATTCTGTCAGATCGCGCCCTACAAAAAACCTTCAAATTCTGGCTCCTGACTCATCAGATTCATCCCACGATAAATGGTTACACGAGGAATAAGACTATATTCTTGGTTTACCCGCCTACTTATCTCCCTGTTGCGCAGAAGGACGACAATGGATGGCATATTCCCTGCATGGACAACCATTTACCCGCACAGTCTGAGGCTTATGACCTCTCCCAGCCGTGGTACTGCCTCAGGAAGCGTAAAGTGGTGGTGAAGAAGGAGCCGAAAGTTGAGCCATTGAGAACTTATGCCAAGAGATAAATAAATCATTGTTACTAGAGTTGTGTAGGAGTGTCTGATTTTTTAATTCCTTCCTTGAACATGTTTTATTTATTCATTTATTAGTTAATTAACTTCCCGACCCTAAGAGAGGAAGTTATTCAGTTATTGTAATAGTCTGCAAAGAACGAGAAGAATAGCCCGAGTGAATAATACGTTTCAAAAAATACGTTAATTTAATAAGTGAGTTAAATATCTTGGATACTGCACCACACTTCAGATTCAACCATTTTCAATCATCAAATTAGTCGAATAAATTGCATGAGAAAATTTTGAAAAAAATCGTGAATATTCAGCGTCATTAAAATTACATTTTGCACAGAATTATTATTTTTTAAACATTCGTTGTTTATAAATAAATAATTAAAATTGTTTAAAATTTCGGAAACCTTGTTGTTTTTAGGAATGAAATAGATTTCTGGTAAAATTCTGAATATTAATAAATTTGTTACGATTCCGAACAAATCATTTTTATCGCTGAAAATTGATTGTTTACAAATTATTTATCATTGCAATTTTTAAATTATTTTATCAATCTTCATCCAAAAGTCAATATTCAGCGTCATTAAAATTACATTTTGCGCAGAATTATCTTTTTTTTTCAACGTTCGTTGTTTACAAATAAATGATTAATATTGTTTCAAATGTCGGTAACCTAATTTTTTTAGAATGAAATAGATTTCTGGTAAAATTCTGAATATTAATAAATTTGTTACGATTCCGAACAAATCATTTTTATCGCTAAAAATTGATTGTTTACAAATTATTTATCATTGCAATTTTTAAATTATTTTATCCATCTTCATCCAGAAGTAAATTTTCAATTTTCTTTTTCATATTTTTAAAATGTTTTCTAACGGTTCAATATCGAGATTCAAATTCAGACCTGCAAACTAAACAAATAATTTCTCGAAACTAAAATAAAAATAATTAAATATCCCTATTTTTCATTCGGTTTGAATACTTTCCGACTGCTCCCGACCGCTCCCGAAGGCAATCGAGCAGTCCCTTTGCGATGGCGTCCAACGTTTGACGCGTCAGAGTGTCTCTCATCATCCTCTCCAAAGTACTCCAATGTTTACGTGATTTTGTTATCCCTAAATCCCGAAAAATTGAGTGAAATCTGTCATTGAATGTACAGTCCAGTGAAAATCAATCGAAATGGCGGAGAAAACCAAGTCGATAAGTCACGTGAAACACGTTCCCAAGGATGCACAGGTTATAATGTCAATTATGAAGGATATGGGGATCACAGACTACGAGCCAAAAGTCATCAATCAACTCCTTGAATTCACCTATCGTAAGTAAATACATTGTTGACATAATTAGCAGTTTTATTCAGGAAAATCTGAGGAGAAAATGAAAAGAGTTTCACTGGCTCATTCTCTTAGTCCAGAATTATTTCTCTGTTTTTGAGGAGAAAGGAGTGTATTCAGTGTTTTTAGTAGGTTATACCACATGTCCAAAATTGTAAACAATCAATTTTCAATGAAAATTACGTGAAACAAGTGGACAATTGCATTTTTTTATAAATGAGTACAGTTATTGTTGTTAATAAATTAGCAATTTGCTTGCGAATGGGTTATCTTTTTTTAATGCGTATTTAACTATTCTCTTCTATTTTTTCATGTCAGAGTACTATCATCAATTGAAATGCCATCAAAATTTTGCGTATTATTTCGTTTCGTCAAATAATTCTACATTCAGACCCTCTCAAGACTCGCTTTCGCTTTCAGTCCGGGGTTAAACAAGGCTCAATCAAGGTTTAATCAGTGTATAGCCGGGATTTAATCAGGGTTTATTCAGGATTTAGCCAGAGTTTAACCCAGGTTCTGTCAGAAGTTAGTCGGGACCATGAATCAATATGAATAAGTATTCAACATAATAGACTGGTACCTGAGTTTAATAGAGATAGAGATTTTGATATAAAAAGCTCATGACGGTATTGTGTAACTTGATAAGCAATGATGCTGTTCTCACCATTTTTCAACTTGATTAAGAAGCCATTGAAATATACTTTTCAAGCCCTGATTTAATTGCTATTACTGATGATTCTTTCAGTAATCATGAAACAACGAATTTTCTCTTTCAAATCGCATAAACAATGTGCTGTAACTGAACAACGAATTGTGCGACCCCCTTCATATTCTGATAGAATCAGGAGGATATTGTTATCAATTTTTTGAGCCATGACTAATTCCATTTTGATGACAAATTTTTGAGCGTTGAAAAATCGATTTTTGAAAAAATAATGAGCTTTCAAATGATTTATTCAAGGCTACATCACTTGCATCCTCGACGACAGTAAAATCTACGCTAACCACGCGAAGAAAAAATTCATTGACCTCGAGGATGTGAGATTAGCTGTGAAAATGCAGCTGGATCGCACATTCACGAATCCACCCCCTCGCGATGTTCTCCTGGACGTTGCCAAATCGAAGAACAATATTCCTCTGCCATTTGTCAAGCCCAACAATGGGCTCAGACTCCCACCAGACCGCTACTGCCTCAACTCGGCGAATTACAGGCTGAAGAATATCACTAAAAAGCAAACGGGAAAGATGCACACTCTGGTTGGGAACAGTTTGGGGGGCTCGTCTAGGCTCAAAGTCGATGCAAACAAGCCAATGTCCATTGTCAAGAGGCCTGGAACAACGCTGTCCACTATTGCCAGGACTCAGACAATTTCAATACCAAAACCAGTCTTCAAATTTACAACAGGTGATTATTTTGATTAAAAATTGAATTCTTGAGGTTTACGTGAATTAATGTTCTTTGGAGAATTTGAGGTTTAATGATGGGGTATTGTTGATTTTCAGTTGAAATACTGTCATTTTCAATGGGAAAACAATTTCTCCTCAATAAATCCCGCATTTAATGGACAATTCTTTCGTTTTGATTTGTGGAAATATGTTCATTTTGCGAGAAAACAAGAATTGTTCGTGGATATTTCTGAAATATTTCTGTAAAAATATCTCACAAATTTAGAGATATTCAGTAAAAATTCGTAGCAAAATCAATTTCTTGCTTAAATTTCTGACATTAAGTTCTTAATGAATGAATGTGTGTTCTTAGAATGTATTGAGAACATTTCCATAAGAACTTTTTTTGTCGATTTGAAATCAAAGTGTATTAAATGTTTTCTACCTCTATAAAAATTCAAACCGAGAAATGTTTACAGGAATCGAGATCCAAAATAATAGAAAATTTCCCAAAGTTAAAGATATTAAGTAAAAATTCATAGCAAAATTAACTTTTTGCTTTAATTTTTTATGTTGAGCCCTTGATGAATAAATTAGAATGGAAAAGATTGAGAAATTTTCTTTGAAATTTCTTTTTTTGGTAGATCTCACTTCGTTCTGAAATAAAAGCGTGACATTTTTTGTTAAAAAAAATCAACTCAAGAACAGACATGACTAAATAATATCAACTTTTTTCGAGCTTTCCTTTCATCCTCCGATTAAATTCTGTTTCAAAATTTTGTTATATCCCTAAACCGACGAAATATTCATGAAAAACTCCTTAAAATCCATTTTAAAGATTAATTTCATTCTGAAGTCACACAAATTCTCATGAAAAATTTAACTTTCTCTCTTAGATAGTGGAATATTTTTCAATATGATTTCTTGTACAGAAAAATTCCATTGAATTCTGTGTTGTTAAAGAAAGTGAACATTTTCATTAAAAAATCATCTTCATTCACTGTTCCTCTAACTGATATTTTTTCCCAGTTCCCAAACCGATCCAGAGACTTTCCCTTCCCGAAAATTCCGTCTACAAATTCGTCGTGAGGATCCATCCTCGTAAGCTCAAACATCACCCAGTGAACTTTCCTCATAGAGTCTAAAAAATATTGAATTTTCTGGAATAGGTTCAGCGTCTTCAGGAAGCACTTCAACAGCCCCGAAGCCCAAAATCCCGATGGGAACAACTCAGGGAACACCAGTCGTAAAAATGGAGGTGGAGGAGAGTGCTAAGAGGAAGCGTGAGGATGACGACTACGATGTACCTTAATTCCATATTTCCATAATCCTTCCACGATATATTTCGTATGTTTTCATTATACTTTTTATCTCCTTTATTATTTTTATCAATTCTGTATGAAGTATTGACTGAGGACAAATAAAATATTCATTATGTCAATTTATAACTCAAGTTGTGCTGATTGATTAATTCACGTATAGAATCGTTTGGGATTGTTGAATTGGAAATATTTTATTCTTAAATTTGAAAATAATTCCTAAATTCAGAGGTTTTAGATTTTTTATTGAAGTAGATTTTTCATTCAAGAATTTTGTTTTTTTCTCATCAATTTTTATCCATTTCTATAATTTCAACGATTTTATTCATTGAATTAAATTAAATATCTCTCCTTACAGTTCAATGATCCACTTTATTTTCTGTTAGACCAAATAAATCACAATATTCATTAATTTATTCACCACTGAAGTGATAAAACTGAATAAATCAACTCAACTTCATATCAAATTTATGATAAGTAGGGTAAAAAACAGGCTAATAGCCGAACGGTTAAGGAAATGTTGAACTTCGTTAAAGATTTAAAATCGATGAAGTAACTAAATGAATAAAAAATGAGTTCTAGACCTGAAAGAATAGAAAAAAACACTAATTTCAAGTGGAAAAAATGAAGAGAAGAATAATGAAATGACGGAAAAGTGGAATATCGTCCAAACCCTTAATACCTCAGCAAAATGTTCATCCAGTTTATACAAATATGTGAATTTTTTAAAATTGAATGTGAAGAAATACAAGTCCAAGTAGATTCTTAATCTTCACCTCTTTCGGAAGAGTCAGTCAGATGTACCTCTCAAACATTTTATTGTTTCCCTTGCTGCAATGTTAATATTTAATAAAAAAACTTCATCCCATGATTACATATAAATGTTATTATTGATAATGATAATGATCCGTACAGTTTTCATTCTGTTATTCATAGAATATTCAATAAAAGGTGAAACGTCGAGGTATAGTCCTGACTCCAATTACAGTCCTATCCACCCTATCTGAACATTTCTACAAAAATTTCAGAAGAATTTTATCCCCTTGCATGACTCCATAACTGAATCAAAATTCCTTCATCTCCTCAATTTGCGCTTCATGAACAATCGGTTGTCCCTCCTCCTCGTCCTCCCCTCGTTCACCCGCATCATTCCCTCCATCCGCTTCAGTCAGCTCAACCTCCACCTCATTTTCCGTCATCTTCCCCTCATCCTCCACGACTTCATCCCCATCCTCTCCCTCGTCATCTCCAGGGAGTGCCTCCTGCAGAGTCTCTTCACCTTCTCCACTCTCTCGAGGCTCCCCCTGAGGGTCAGCGGATTCTCCCAATCCTCCTTCCTCCTTAATCTTCCTCTCGGTGTCCGCGTCAGACTCCCCCTCAGTTCCCTCGTCAGTCTCCTCCTCGTACCTCCCCAGAGGCACATGAACACTGAGTCTCCCCGAGCCCTCGGAGCTGGCCGGAGTCCTCGGAGGGGCTGACGACCCCAGTGACTCCTCCCCGTACTCCCCATACTCCCCGCCGTGACCCCTAGAAGCCCTGGAAGCCCTCGAGGCCCTCCCCAGGGAGGTCTTGGAGCTCTGCTTCGACCCTCCTTCCGACTTCTCCGGTTTGTTCGACGGAAACTGCAGCTTGTACTCCTCCGGGAGCTCGTCGTCGGTGTACAATCTGTCCGAGAAGTAGACTCGACGAAGCCTGCAGTTCGCGTGGATCTGCATACGCGTCGTTTCCACGTAATTCGTTCCGTACGCCCGCCGCGTGAACTCCGCGAGGTTGAATTGAACCTGGTTCCAACCTGGCCCGAGGCAGATCGGCATCGAAATGCCGAAGGGACGGACCCGCGTCACACTCTGGAAGTTACTCGCTCGAAATCGACGGTGCATGTTTTGATCGTCAAGAATCTAGAGGGATCAGGGAATTTGGAATTATGCGGGCGAGCGAATTTTTATTAACCCTAGTTGGTCACCTTACGCAACCCAGCGATTGGTCACGCCGCGGGGAAGTGCCGCCGTGTTATTTAGGCCTGAATGTTGCCGAATTCACTGTACACTGCCCCGGCGCGTTTAGCGAATTTCCGGCAACGTCGCGTAACTGGCACTTTGATTTAACATGGGAACAAATAATTCCTCTGTTAGAAATAATTTGTTTTTTTTAGGAATTTTGAGAATTATGCTGTTCTATAACTATTAAATTTTTTTAGACACTTTGATTGGAAAAGGAAATTTTTTTTTCATTTTTTCGATCAGTTAATCAATGGCAATTCAAGAAAAACGACGCGCTGCGGCACTTTCCTCATATGGTGACCAATCTAGGGTTAAAGTAGCTCTACCCTTCGGCCGGGCTACGCTGTTCTTTTGAATATTTTCAGTTTTTTAATTTTTCTACTACATTGCATGGGAAAAATTAAAAAAAATTCATACCCAGTCAGTATTATCTAAATTAATATTCGCAAAATATTGATATTTTTTCAAACATTTCCCTCTTATGAATAAATAATAAAACTTGTTTGCAAAATAAGGTGGATTATTTTTTATGAGGTGTCAAAAAAATTTTTGATTTTTTCACATCTAATGAAAAAAAATTCAGATTTTAATCTTTGATTACAATGGAAATGTTGATTTTCACATAAGACACTGGGTTAAATCCTGATTTTTAAACATTTCTTCTTTGAAAAACCAAAACCATAATGAAATTGAGAAAAAAATTAGAATTCCGAATTTAATCGAGTTTTCTGCCATTTTTTATAGAATGCCAATTTCGAAAAAAAAAAAATGTCTTTTGACTCCAGATAAAAGCACTAGTCAATTTATGTGAAGGAATCAAGAAGAAAATATAGAAAAGTATGAATTTACAGTGATTTCGAAAGTGAAGTATCTCTTCATATTCTTGATAATCATGATCATAAAGGGAAGGCAAATTCCTAGGGCACCTCTGGGGTTCTTCGGGGAGAATATGTACGTCGTGGAGACGTTGGTTCCTATTATCTCCAGGGCGAGGGAAATCACCTCTTCGTCTACAACTCGCCTGATGTTGCCGTTCTTCACCTATAAACTTCGATTTGTTCGCAAATTCCAAGGATTCAGGTGTGAGGAATTCGCATAGAAAATCCTATTGGTGATTTCGCTGGCAAAATTCTATTGAACTTTCTTTTAATTTTTGGCCGACTTGATTGAAAAATTTCGCAGCTTATCTGCGCGTCTTTTTTCTCGATAAAAATGTTCAATAGAAAATTTTTATTGAAAAAATCAATAAAATTCGATTCATCTGTACAACTTATTCTATTGTGATAATTTCCGCAGAAATTCCTGGACGTAAATTTTCTGTTTTTTTTTGTTTGATTTTCTGAATAAATAAGGGAAGAAATTAGAGTGGAAGACTTGAAAAAATTCCTGTGGAAGAATTTCTATAGGAAATGTTTAAATAAAAAAATGGATTTTTTTTCTGTAGGGGAGGGTGGGGTAAAATGGACATTTGACTTTTTTAAAAATATTCATAACTCATAAATATATCCATCAATTGAGCTCAGTCTAGGCTCATCATAAGGGAAAGAATTGTACTTTTTACTGAAAAAAAAATTACTCCATTCCATCAACAATTCAATAAATTATTAGCATTTGAAAAAAAGTAAAAAGTGTCCATTTTCTCCCAGCCTTCCCTAAAATAGTTTCTATTGGCCATTTTCTGAAAAAAATGCGCAGATGAGTCGCGGAATTCTTTGATAGAGCTCTTTGATAGAATTTCAATAGAAATCCAACAGAATTTGTATCGAATTCGCCGGGTTTTTTACCAAATTTTTTCGTTTCGAATATTTGTGCTGTTACTAACGTGCATTTCCCATAGCTCCAGAGGGGACTTCCCACAGCTGAACAAAATCGAGAGACGTTGCTGTTGAAATTTGCCCCGGAACATACTTCATTAACCTTTTCAGTGATTTTTTGGAGGTGACGGGGAGTTTTGACATTACAAAAATTTCGACTCTCAATTGTCTTCGATTCTATGAAATTGTCAGATGGTTTTATTTATTCAATATCATAATTTTTATTTTCCCTCATAAATTCTCATAAATTTTCCAGCTGCAAGTACCATTTCGAAAATGTAATTCATCTAAAATTACATTACTTTACATTTTTAAGATAATTTAATTCAATTTTTCGAATTACATTACACTGTTTGATAATGTAATTTCGATCTAGGAGATAATATTCTTGATAATTCACTTACAAAACAATTCTTCGCATACAAAAAAAACTTATAGAAAAATCTAGCGCATTGGATAAAAAAAATTCTATTGGGTTTCTACTGTATTTTTATTGAAAATTTCATCAGTTTTCGGCCGATTCTATTGAAGATTTCCGGAAATTCACTACCCATTTTTTAGAAAGAAAATGTTCAATTGAAACAATTTTCTAGAAAAATCTGTAGAATTTAATCCTTCTATACTTTTTCTATTCTTCTGTTTCTTCTATTCCTCTCTCTATTTTTCTGTTCTCATCGGTAGAAAAATATACACAAGATCGTAGAAAATTTGTGTCGAGGAATTTCTGTAGAAAATATTTCAATAGAGTGCGCTGCATAGGAAAATCGAATCATATTGATTTAGTCTATAGACCATTCTAATATTATTTGGGGATTTCTATTGAAAAGAAATGCACAACTGAGCTGCGGAATTTATTAATAGGATCGGTCCAAAACTAGTAGAGAATTTTCAGTAGAATCCAATTAAATCAAACAGAATTTTCAATCGAATTCGCTAGATTTTTCTGCTAATTTTCTTCATACGTGTTCACAAAAAGTGTGAGTATAAAAAAAAATCACTATTATCTGATGCCGACTAATTCGTTAATCCGTCTTCTCTCCTTATCCGTCGCGAAATCCGGGATTACCAGGGCATCCTGCGGAAATCCAATGCTGAATGTCCTGTCTATCCTCACCCCTCCGAGTGCATACGTCTGCATCATCGCCATGTGCTTAATCTCCCAGTTTAGCTGACGTGTGATTTGTTTGCGAGTCTTGTGGACTCTTCGACGACACACGACGTAGCTTGAGAGAAGGAAAAAACAATAATCAAGAGCTATTCATTAATTACCATATTCATTTGGTTTATTACGAGGCCTTGCACGCACGAAAGAATTTAATGGAAAAACCTAGCGAATTCGTTAGACAACTCTGTTGGATTTCTATCGAAATTTCGGTTAGTTTTTGACCGATTCTATTGACATGTTCGATAGAAAATATCTGTCTATATTATAAAAATACAAATCGACTTCTGGTGATAAAAATTTGGTACTCGAAATTAAAACTTCTGATTAAGGGTACAAGGGTCAAAATAAGGGTCGTGAGGGTCGTAATAAGGCTCGAGAGGGTTAGGATGAGGGTCAAGAGGGTAAAGTAAGGGTTCTGAGGGTCAGAATAAGGATCACGAGGGTCAGAATAAGCTCAACGTGGATCAGATTAAAGCTCACAAGGGTCAGATTACGGGTCATTAGGGTGAGAATAAGGATCCCGAGGGCCAGAATAAGGTCAACGAGGATCAGATTAAGGGTCACAAGGGTCAGTAGGGTTAGAATAAGGATCACAAGGGTCAGATTTAGGGCCAGGAGGGTCAGAATAAGAGTTACAAGGGTCAGATTAAAGGTCATCGGTCAGATCAAGGGTCATTAGGGCCAGAATAAAGATCACGAGGGTCAGAATAAGCTTAACGAGGATTAGATCAAGGGTCATAAGGGAAGATTAAGGGTCATTAATGTTAGAATAAGGATCATAAGGGTCAGATTTAGGGCAACAACGGTCAAAATAAGGGTTACAAAGGTCAGATTAAGGGGCAATCGGTTTCAAAAACTAAGGGTCACAAGGGTCAAAATAAGAGTCTCTATATATCTCTGTATATTATAGAAAAGTCCGAATCGACTTCTGGCGATGAAAATTTGGTACTCGAAATTGAGACCCCAAAATTAAGGTTCAGAAATGAAGGGTCAAATAAGGGTCACGAGGAGTGTAATGAGGGTCACGAGAGTCTGATTAAGGCTCGCAAGGGTCAGAATAAGGATCATGGGGGTCATATGTGGGTCATAATATTATGGGGGTTGGCGAGCGGAGCGAGAACCCCGAATTTGCCAAGTTTTTTTCATTTTATTTTTCTTTTCTTTTCATTTATAAAATCCAATAAAAGTGAAGGAAAAGAATTTTTTTTCTTCAAATTTTTCTACCAGACACGATTGCCATTCGTAATTAATCATTAGAGGATAAAATAAAATTTTCTCAATTAATCACTCACTAAGGAAGTGTTTTTAATCCCGTATAACTCGGATGGATGGACACATCACTCCTATACAACTCCGGAAACAGCTTCATATGTTTATTTCTGTATCTCTTGACTTTCGGTTTATCTCCAGCGGCTTTCGCCTCCGAATTCTCATCCTTCGGTCTTTCCTCTTTTAATCCAGTCTCCGAGGCATCTCTCTGGCTCAGGCGATCCTTTACAGCACTCCAGGACATTTTTCAGAGTATTATCCCAACTTTTTGCTGCGCACTGGCATCACCCAAAGGTCTTCGGGGATTCAACTCAATTGTAAACTTTTGTTCAATGAAATTTCCGCTGTCGGCTGTACTGCATAATCGAATGAACTCGGAAATTGATCAAAATTGAATTTCACGTGTGGGAGGCTGGGAAATCGATGGGAGGCGCGCGACTGACACTGTGATTTTGAAACTGAAACCGAGGGGGTGGCGGACTCAACTGCGAAAACAGCACGTCTTTCCTCGCTGGATGGAATAGTTGTATGCCAATTCCCTCGAAAGTTGAGCGGAGGTAGTTGATCTGTAACGAAGTGAGCCGCTGTGTGCCACGTACGAATATCGATTTTGGTTATGAAGGGAAATCAATACACTGAGAAAAAAAAAATTTAATATGTGATACATGTTTACTTGAGGCGAGTCATTTTTCTTCAATCGCTCAATTCTCACCGGGAACTCAAGTTACGTGGGGCGAGATAGGTCTCATGTTTTGAGGATATCCAAGTAGATGAACAATTTTTTCGACAGGGAAATACCTTTCTACTTTTGGAATTGAACATCAGAGCTTTTATTTGAGCCCGATTTGATTTTATTGTTTAAACTTTGCAGGTCGGAATTTAAATGTTGGTATTGAACCGTTAGAAAACATTTTTTTAAATTGAAAAAAATAGAAAGTTCGCTTTTGGAGGAAAACTGATGAAATTACATTGCAATTTTTGAAAATTACGGGCAATTTTTATAAATAATTTCAATTTTCCACCACAAAAATTATTGTTTTGGGATCATAACAAATTTATTCATATTTAGTATTTTATCAGAAATCGATTTCATGACTCAAAAATTAGGTTTCTGGAAGTTTAAACAATTTTAATTATTTATTTACAAATAACGAATGTTGTTTCAAAATATGTTTCAATGTTGTTCAAAGCAATACAAAAATATATAATAAGTTTTTTCCATTTTTTTTCGCTTTTTGATTCTGAATAAATATATATTGTGCAATTTTTATTTATTAATTTATTTATTCAGTTTTCTATTAGATTATTGATTGAGATCGAGTTTAGAATGCAAATTTTATTGGAAATGGTCGAAAGATATAAATTTTCTACATTTTTAAAGAGGTAAATTTGATATTTTACTGGGGATTGGCGGACGAATGAAGGAAAAGAACTGTCCGTTTCATTTTTCATTTCATATTTTATTCTATTGTAACATCGCCAGGTCATCGACCAAACGTCTTACTCGTGAGGCAATGCTCAACATGCCAACAGAGCTACATTGATTCTTCCTATTATAACTTTGCCCGTTTCATCCTTTTCACCCCTGTGCACCTTCGTTCCCCTTTTCCTGTTGCGAGGAGGATAATTCACTTAATCGAAGCGCTTATGAATTTCCAGCGTTGAGGCCGTAATTACCGGGTTAATCTTGTTGATTAATCGGGTTTATCTCGGAGAGGATAATTCATTAACCCTCAATGCCTGGAGAACGATCGGATTATGAGAATTAAATCATATCGGTGTTAGAAGTTTGGATAATAACATCACCAGCAATTGGAGCTAAAAATTGCATTTGAATAATCAAATGATTTGGATGAAAGAAGGTTTTGGGATAAGAAATTTTTGCATGCATCCTTGACAATTAAATCATAGAATTTTGATTTCTCCAAAATTCCTGATTTCCTGGATGCATCCTTGACAATTAAATCAGAATTTTTATTTCTCCAAAATTCCTGATTTCCTGGATGCAACCTTGACAATTAAATCATAGAATTTTGATTTCATCAAAATTCCTGATTTCCTAGATGCATCCTCGACAATTAAATCATAGTGTTTTTAGTTTTCCAAATTTCCTGATCTCTGGATGCATCTTTGGCAATTAAATCATAGACTTTTAATTTCTCGAAAATCCCTGATTTCCTGAATGCATCCTTGACAATTAAATCATAAAATTTTGATTTCTCCAAAATTCCTGATTTCCTGGATGCATCCTTGACAATTAAATCATAAAATTTTGATTTCTCCAAAATTCCTGATTTCGTGGATGCAACCTTGACAATTAAATCATAAAATTTTGATTTCATCAAAATTCCTGATTTCCTGGAGGCATTCTCGACAATTAAATCATAATGTTTTTAGTTTTCCAAATTTCCTGATCTCTGGATGCATCTTTGGCAATTAAATCATAGACTTTTAATTTCTCGAAAATCCCTGATTTCCCGAATGCATCCTAGACAATTAAATCATAGAATTTTGATTTCTCCAAAATTCCTGATTTCCTGGATGCATCCTTGACAATTCAATCATAGAATTTTGATTTCTCCAAAATGTCTGATTTCCTGGATGCATCCTTAACTATTAAATCATAGTATTTTCCGTTCTCCAAAATCCATGATTTCCTGAATGCATCATTGATAATTAAATCATAGTGTTTTTAATTTCCCAAATTTCCTGATCTCTGGATGCATCCTTGGCAATTAAATCATAGAATTTTGATTTCTCCAAAATTCCTGATTTTCTCGATGCATCCTTAACACCAAATCATAGTGTTTTTATTTCTCCAAAATCCCTGATTTTCTCGATGCATCCTTAACTATTAAATCATAGTCTTTTGATTTCTCAAAAATTCCTGATTTCCTGGATGCACCCTTCACAATTAAATCATAATCTTTTTTCTTTCTCCAAAATTCCTGATTTCCTATTGATCCTTCTCCTCTCTATGATTTACCCCCCGCGATTCACCAAGAATCCTCTCTCACCCTCACCCCCCACAGATATGCATAACAACAATAAGGCGATCGTTTAAATAACAAGTTTATTCGAATCCAGCGGTCTCACCTACCCCCGTATTAATTTTAAACAACATGCGCATGCTCAACCCACTGAGTTGTAATAGTCGCTTATGTACCATCACCCATACAAACCACCTCTTCTACCCATGCCCGAATTTATCGACATTTTACCCTGCCACACAATCAAAGACCGATCGGGGATGAAAACTCGTGCCATCTAGTCCCAGAGATTCGACGTGAACAGGGGTGAACTGTTACAGCTGATCGGGAAAATTAATATTCCAGACTTGTTGTTGTGAAGTGTCTCAAGACTAGAAATTTAAAAAACTGGAAAAACAATTTTCTCGAGTAGTTTTTCTCTTCATCAAGTGGTATGAGTCAGGGAGCGTGATGACACGGTGATATTCCGAGATAAAACACCTCTATAAATACAACTTCCATCCCCCTTCAACCCTCTCCCCTCCTCGCCCCTGAGACCAGTATTTCCCGGATAATTCGGTTTATGAGTTTGGGATAATGAGGCTGCAGAGGTCATGAGCATTGGCCGAATGTTGGCGACTGGGGTGAAACGGCAAAGTGGAAAGAAAGCGGACAGAAAATACTTTGGAAAGTGGTTGGGTGCTCGGTTCGGTAATAGATCATTCTGTTCAAGGGCGTCTTGCTGCACAATCAGATATACCGTACAATGGCCAATGAACACTCTTCTCACAGGTTTGTCCGGTTATCTTTATCGGTTTTTCGCATGGGGATGTTTTCGTTGTTGAAAGGGGCGATAGTGGTGGTTTGGTTTTTGTAATAATTTCTTCAATAATATTTTTTGAATATGTGTGAATAGATTTAATGGGAAAACTTATTTTTCTCGTGAAAAATTCTATTGATTGAATTTGTATTGGAACTCTGTGAAAATTCTAATGGAGTTTTATTTGTGTTTTGTGTCAATTTTATCGCAGGAGTCTATACGCTGAGAGGAAAAATCGTGAAATCGCATGATAAATAATTTCATTCTCAGACTATACGAATGGAGCGGAAAAAACTTGGAATATTTATGCCCAAGAATTTTTTATGGAAAACGCAAGGTCTATTGAATTTTTTCCATCAAATATTTATCAAAAAATGACGCTGTAAGCTGCATAATTTTTTATAGAATTGGCGCAAGAAAAAATAAAGCAGTTTTTAAAAGTTGATAAAATTTTAACAGAAATTTTTATAGAATTTAATAGAATTTAATTTATTTTTTATAGAATTTAAAAAATCTTAATAAATTATTAAGATTTTTTCATATGTGTGTAAAAAATAATTAATAATTGCTATTAATATTGCAATTAATATTTGTAATTTATTCATATGTACTTAGAAAATCTTAATAAATTATTATTATTATGAATAAATTTAATCGAAAAACCTACAGGGCCGATAGAAATTCAATAGAATTTTTTAGGAAAAGCGCCAGGATTTTCTATTAAATTCGTCTATTCCTCAATTTTTATATCATTAAAAACTTCATCCCAAATTCTCTTTGAAAATAAATTCCGATGAAATACCTGGCTATTCTCTATTCCATCATACATATATGCAAACTAACGAACGGACTAAATGCAATTGCAACCGCTGACGATAAAACCACCGGGTCAAAGTTATGCAATTAGTTTGCACATGTACGTCATAGAAGGCCTGAAACAAAAAAAATGTCATCCTCGGTTGAACTTTCCATGTTCATCCTCGTTGAGTCTCAAACATCAGCATGTCACGGACGAAAAAATTTAACAGAAAAACCTAGCGAATTCGCGTAATAATTCCATTGGATTTCTATGGAAAAATGCCCAATAAAAAATATTCTATAGAAAAATTCAATAGAATTTGATTTTTCAGTACAACTCATTCTATTGCGATATTTTCTATAGAATTTCTTCGACTTAAATTTTCCAAGTTTTTTTCTTCTATTTTCATCAGGAAAATCAAACTAAAAAACTTGGAAGATTTGAGCCGAGGAAATTCTACCGAAAATATAAAACAAAAACTAATAGAAATTCAATGGAATTGTCTACCATTCCATGGATTTGTCTAGATTACTCTGTAAAATTTGTTCACACCTGTTTATTATTCGACAAATGTTAAAATTAAAAAAACACAGATTGTGAAATAACTCTGAAAAATGTGATTGTGAAAAATAAAAGGACATCGCTGCCAGTCCGTGGACAATCTGAGGTGAATCTGTGCTCGGTTCTGTCGCTGGGCAAGGAGCTCAGCAAGATCACAATGCCGGTGAACTTTAACGAACCGCTCTCCTTCCTCCAACGAGTCGCTGAGTACATGGAGTATGCCAAATTACTCAAGTGTGCGGCTGCTGAACCCACACCAGCTGGCAGACTCCAGGTAAACCATTCTCATTTACATTCACGCCGTTTGAATTCAATCATTTGAAGTTGGAATTCTTTTCGCTCTTGTTTTTAGTTAAAAAATAAAATAAAAAATAAACGGGAGGAAGGAATATACCGAGGATGTTATAGGGAAGAGATAGATGTATTACTGATGTCTGAAGTAATTAGTTTGTTCTCCTTTGTGCCCAGTACGTGGCTGCCTTTGCTGTGAGTGCTCTGGCATCAAACTGGGAGAGACTTGGGAAACCTTTTAATCCATTACTCGGTGAAACTTACGAACTGGAACGAGAGGACTTCCGGTATTATAAATTCAGTATTTTCAATCACTGGTTTCTTTGTTTCGTCAACCATCGAACTATTTCTTGGGACAGAAGTGATTATTTTAACGAATCCTTGAGGAAAACGACATGATCAATGTGTCTGAATCTCACTTCACTCTAGAAATGCTGCTTTTCTTTTAGATTTTGATATATTTTATCCATACAAAATTTCATATTGCAACGTTGGGGCAATGTTGGCTGCCAACGTTGAGCCAATGTTAGCCGCCATCGTTGAACCAACGTTGGCTAAGTGTTGGGGCAACGTTGGCAGCCAACGTTGAGCCAATGTTGGGGTAATGTTGAGCCAATGTTGGCTGCCATAGTTGAACCAGCGTTGGCTAAATGTCGGGAAAATGTTGGCTGCCAACGTTGAGGCAATGTTCACCCCCAACGTTGTGGAAATATTGAATTCAATGATTCATTTAATTCAATTTAAAATACATCGTCATAGAAATTCCATTCAGACCTAAATTGCCAATTTATTAGCAAAAATATATTGACTATGTTGTGACGAAAGCAATTTCCCACGTGTTTTGTGCGTGCGGCACCCACCAAATCCCTTGAAAATGATGGAAAATCTGATAAATTCCATCTTTCCCTGGTGTCTTTCAGAATAGTTTGCGAACAAGTCTCCCACCACCCACCAGTCTCAGCGTTTCACGCCGAGGGTGAGGACTTTGTCTTCCACGGTAGTATCCACCCAAAACTCAAGTTTTGGGGTAAAAACATAGAGGTCCATCCCAAGGGAATCGTCACAGTGGAATTACTCAAGTATGCAATGCCCTTCCTGAATTAAAGTACCAAATGAGCAATAATTAATTTATTTTATTCACTCGGGTATTGTTCAGGTGGAAGGAGGCGTATACATGGCAGAACGTCAACTGCATACTCCACAATGTGCTCGTGGGACAATTGTGGATGGAACAATTGGGGGCACTTGAGATAAAACAGTGCGGTGGTGGCAATCTCAAGGCAACTTTGTCATTCAAGAGTGCTGGGTGGAATGGAAAAGATTTACATCGGGTTGAGGGATTCATCACTGATTCCGAGTATGTAGAGAGACGTTTAAACAATGCTTTGTGAAATTTTTTTCACGAATGTAGTAGTGATTTGATTCTCATGACAACGGGGCAAAGCAACATTTATTTTTGCAATAGAAATGAATTACCATAATTATTTTCCGGTTATTGCCTATGGAAACTACCTCGTACGAAAAAATTTAATTGAAAAATCTAGCGCATTCGCTAGACAATTCCATTGAAACGTTCAATAGAAAAAGTCAACAGAATTCGATTTTTGTATATGACTTAATCTATTGAGATATTTTCTGTAGAATTGCCACGGGTCAAATTTTTTACGTTTTTTGTTTGATTTTCTTGATGAAAAGAACGGAAAAATAGAATTAAAAAATGTCACTTCAGTCAATTCCAAATTCTGGAAATTTTCCTCTTTTTAATGTAGTAAAAAAAAATGCGAAGACATCGGAGAAAAATAGAGTGAATGAATAGACTAAATTCACCAATTTAAAACACCTCTATCTGCACGATAAAAAATTCCTGCATAGAATAAAATAAAAAGTTTGAAGACTCGAATAAAAACTTCTCGCAGAAGAAAGAATGACAGTAGCTTCACGGTGTGAACCATTACCATTTCGCAATCTCAATTCTCAATGCAGAAAGAAACGTCTCGTCTTCCTGTACGGTAAATGGACAGAGCGTTTGCGCTCGTGTGAGCCGGCACTCTACGAGGACACCCTAGAGAGGATAAAACGTGAGGCTAAGAGCCCCCAGGGTAGTCCAGGGCATAAGAAGGTGTTGGCCAAGTTGAACAGCCTCAAGATCGGGGCGTTCAAACCCTCTCATCAGGATGCGATCGATGAGTCGAGTACTGACAGTGAGGATTGTCTTCCGGTTGATGAAATCCCAGGTTCTCTGACCCTCTGGGAGGCGACTCCTCGACCCGCCAATAGCGCAGATGTAAGTGGAGAGAAATTGAAGAATTGCCTGAGTTCCACTTGAGGAAAGTTCTAATAAATTGGGTGACCGGATTGTTTTCCCCCGGAAATTATTTCCCCATCGAAATTTCCCCGGAACATTTTTCCCGTGGAAAAAATTTCCCCGTCTATTTCCCCGGATTTTTTTCCCCTGATAATTTCCCCTCAATTTTGTTTTTCTGGACATGAGAAATGAATGAATGAATTTATTTCATCGTTGGAAATTAATGGCATGGCTCTCATGTAGGCATGAGAGTTTGTTTTGAAATTTGGAAAAAAATTGTTTTGAAAATGTTGAATTCTGATTTGGGTTTGAAAGATTAAGAGACGTAATAAATTGAATTGATATTGGTAATACGTGAATGTGTAACCTTCATGTTCTGTGGTAAGGGGAAATNATTATTTTCCGGTTATTGCCTATGGAAACTACCTCGTACGAAAAAATTTAATTGAAAAATCTAGCGCATTCGCTAGACAATTCCATTGAAACGTTCAATAGAAAAAGTCAACAGAATTCGATTTTTGTATATGACTTAATCTATTGAGATATTTTCTGTAGAATTGCCACGGGTCAAATTTTTTACGTTTTTTGTTTGATTTTCTTGATGAAAAGAACGGAAAAATAGAATTAAAAAATGTCACTTCAGTCAATTCCAAATTCTGGAAATTTTCCTCTTTTTAATGTAGTAAAAAAAAATGCGAAGACATCGGAGAAAAATAGAGTGAATGAATAGACTAAATTCACCAATTTAAAACACCTCTATCTGCACGATAAAAAATTCCTGCATAGAATAAAATAAAAAGTTTGAAGACTCGAATAAAAACTTCTCGCAGAAGAAAGAATGACAGTAGCTTCACGGTGTGAACCATTACCATTTCGCAATCTCAATTCTCAATGCAGAAAGAAACGTCTCGTCTTCCTGTACGGTAAATGGACAGAGCGTTTGCGCTCGTGTGAGCCGGCACTCTACGAGGACACCCTAGAGAGGATAAAACGTGAGGCTAAGAGCCCCCAGGGTAGTCCAGGGCATAAGAAGGTGTTGGCCAAGTTGAACAGCCTCAAGATCGGGGCGTTCAAACCCTCTCATCAGGATGCGATCGATGAGTCGAGTACTGACAGTGAGGATTGTCTTCCGGTTGATGAAATCCCAGGTTCTCTGACCCTCTGGGAGGCGACTCCTCGACCCGCCAATAGCGCAGATGTAAGTGGAGAGAAATTGAAGAATTGCCTGAGTTCCACTTGAGGAAAGTTCTAATAAATTGGGTGACCGGATTGTTTTCCCCCGGAAATTATTTCCCCATCGAAATTTCCCCGGAACATTTTTCCCGTGGAAAAAATTTCCCCGTCTATTTCCCCGGATTTTTTTCCCCTGATAATTTCCCCTCAATTTTGTTTTTCTGGACATGAGAAATGAATGAATGAATTTATTTCATCGTTGGAAATTAATGGCATGGCTCTCATGTAGGCATGAGAGTTTGTTTTGAAATTTGGAAAAAAATTGTTTTGAAAATGTTGAATTCTGATTTGGGTTTGAAAGATTAAGAGACGTAATAAATTGAATTGATATTGGTAATACGTGAATGTGTAACCTTCATGTTCTGTGGTAAGGGGAAATGATTCCGGTGGGAATTTTTTCCGGTGGAATTTTTTTCCGGGGAAATTCTTTCCGGGGGAAAACAATCCAGGAACCATCAATTGGTGAGAGATCCCTTGAAATTTCAGCGAGAAAATTGTCAAAGTTGTTTTTCAAGTCATGAACACTTTATGGGATGAAAAGAATAGAAAATTTTTAATGAGGATCTTCTTTATATGTCTTTTCTTGCTCTGAAAAGAAGGAAATTCAATAATAATGAGAAGAATTTCGCTCTCTTCCTTCGATTTAAATATATTCATCAAAGACTCAATTCA
The DNA here is from genome assembly GCF_001412515.2 of Diachasma alloeum. Taxonomy (NCBI): domain Eukaryota; kingdom Metazoa; phylum Arthropoda; class Insecta; order Hymenoptera; family Braconidae; genus Diachasma; species Diachasma alloeum. Next base: position 866,059 of record NW_021680679.1, on the reverse strand, counting down.
GTAACGAAAATCTGTAATGAGTAATAAAAGTAATAACGAGTAATAAAAGTTTTTGAGAGCATTGCTATTGATCCTGATTATATTCTTCCAGTATTTCTCATTCACTCAATTCGCAATGTCACTCAACGAAATGGATGAGGGAATGGCGGATACACTCTGTCCAACGGATTCACGGCTGAGGCCGGATATCAGGAAATTGGAAAATGGGGATCAGGATGGAGCTGCCACTGAGAAAATTCGACTCGAAGAGAAACAGAGGGACTCACGCAAATCGAAAAAGCACAAAAAAGTACCGGGAAATTTCCCAAGGTATTTTTCTTTTTTATTTATTGTCCACTCTATGTTGAAACTTTTGAGGCGATTTTTTTTGCAGAGGAATTTTTCATCACAATATTTTTTCATAAATCTCTTCGCTTAGTTTTCATTGAAAAAAATAAAAAAACTATCATTATATTTTACTGAAAAGAATTATTATTACTTTAAATAATTGATTTTTAAGTTTTATAATGATTACATTTCCTGTTATGTAGAATAGGTAAATTGGATATTCTTCATTCATCTCGTTTCATCACTGATTTCTCCAATACTCGATCAAAAATACCAATTAATTTTTCAGATGGTTCCAATCGGCGATAAATCCGTACACTGGACTAGAGGACTGGTTGTACAAAGGTGAGTATTGGGACCGCAATTACTCCGACATCGAAGATATTTTCTAAGACCCGAATTCACGGTGTTCGATAAATAAATTATCAACATAAATTGTTGAATGAAGATCATGTACCCTTGCGAGATGATCAATCCGTTGATTAATGTAAAAATTGTGAGTCGAGAATTGACAAAAGAGGGACATGAGCAGAATAATTGAAGGATATGAGGGAATATTCGAGTGTGCAATCACTTTAGAATCACTGAAATGATCTTCGGACTGAAGAAGGAAAGAGCTTTGCACCAGTACCAAAAAATACAGAATAAGCTTGAAAAGTTGATGACAAATGAGAGAAAATAACAAATAAGAATCAACGTTTCACTAGGATTCGTCCACGAAAAATGTCTTAGTTATCTTGAACACAGGAGTAGACCCCTCAAGAGAATTGATGTCTATATAAACACGTTCGGAGAGAACGAGAAGTAAAAAATACATAAACAAAATATAAAGAAATAAATAAAACACCTGATGACAGTGAGGAGCTTGAAATCGTCTGCGTAAAAATTGACGAGCGAGTGAGCTCAGAATACAAATGAAAAACTGAATCATCAATTAATAACACGTGCGAAAAAATATTATAAAAATTCTGCTGAATTTTTATTGGAATTTCACTATTTCTTAAATTTATTTTTCATTACTGTTTATCTTATTTTGTTGGGTTGGGGCTACGCCCCCTGCTCGCTCTGCTCGTCAACCCCCGTATGACCCCCATGATATTTATTCTGACCCTTGTGACCCTTAATCCGACCTTTGCAACCCTTAATCTGATCCTTGTGACCCTTATTTAGACTCTTGTCATCCTTATTTGGACCCTTCATCTGACCCTTGGATTTTGAACCTTTATTTTGTCATGCCTGACCCTTAATCTGACCCTTATGACCCCTATTCTGACCTTCATCACGCTTATTTTGTCCCTCCTGAGCCATATTTTGACCCTCGTTACCCTTATGACCCTTATTCTGACCACCATGGCCCTTATTTTGTCCCTTATGAATCTTATTTTGACTCTCATCACTCTTGTGACCCTTATTCGGACCCTCATGACCTAATTTTGACCTTCATCACCCTTATTTTGTCCCTTATGAATCTTATTTTGACTCTCGTCGCTCGTATGACCCTTATTAGGATCCTCATGGCCCTTATTTTGGCCCTTTTGACCCTTATTCTGACCCTCATGACCATTATTTTGACCCTCACGACCCTCAATTTTCATCACCAGAAGTCGATTTGGATTTTTACAATATAAAGAGATTTATAGCAAGAAAATCTTATATTAAAAAATGATGAAAAATGTTTAATAGAAAAAATATTACAGATTTTGATTTTTCTACCGAAATTTATCGACATAAATTTTATTTAAAATTTCTTGATTTCTTCTGGAAAATATTTTTGAAAAACGAGCAAAATTTCTGGGGAAGGCCAATAAAATTCCGTGCGTTTGACGTTTCTATAATATTTTTCCGTACCTGAAGTAAAAATAAATTGATTAGTACACCATGATACTGTTTGTCAATTGTGTAGTTTCATTAAAATGAAAAAATTAATTCAATTAGGGAAAAAAGGAAACAACAGTAGAGGAATGAGGAAAAATAGAAGTACAAATGTGAGAAAAGGGAACTGAAAAATTCTATTTTGATCGTATTGTACATACGCGCAGTCATCCAAAGGTGAGATTATCCTAGTCACTGTGGAATTTTCCCCTGATTGTGAGTAATGAGAAGAGGACGAGTGATTGGAAGAGTGGGAAAACGAGTGAGTGGCGTCAACTGAATTCTGAATTTTGTCCAGTTGCGACGGAACGAAAGACTCAAAATTGCTCCTGCGCCCTATTTTTATAACAATCAATGTTCTACATATTTCGGGTGTACGATTTTAGTGCAAGTCTGGAGGTGAATGGAATGAAATTGTGAGCGCAGAAATTGAGAGAAGAGTCGATCTGATATTGTGAAATTAATTCTTTGCGGAAATGTTTTATCTCTTGAGGATAAATCGCTTGGGACAAGCACTTGGTGGAGACTTCACCAGGTGAACATGAATGTTTCGCAGAAACGTGACGATTTCAAAAACCTCAAGTCAAAATTTTCGAAATTGTAAATTTGAAGTCACAAGTCTCAAAATGAAGCTTTTTTGTGTTCCTTTCATGTTCACACATTTGTCTATCAAAATTGTCCCCATAAAAATTTTTGCGATCTCTCTCAAATTTCCAGATGTCATTCAAAAATTGATCTTCAAGTGAAACCAATAAATCACCAAGAATGAAAAAAAAATTGACTTCTCGTTGAAAATTGCGTCGAAACTGTGAAATTATCTCTTCACTTCATTCACCGCCAGCATTAGGGCTTCCGCTCGACTGAAATACTTGTACATAAAAATCTTGAGAAAAAAAAAATTACTAGAATGAAGACAAAAATGTCTCCTGTAATTCCACAGATGAGTCTGACTTCAGTAATTTATTTTCCACTCAGTTTATGCTTTGACTAAGTAGTGAAATTATATAAAATAATCCAGAAAAATTCTTGGCTAGAAAGATAAATAAAAGCAAAGTAATAGACGAAATCCGTAGTAGAACGACTGCTTCCACTGTAAAAAATATGCTTCAAACCTGAGACTTGAAATACAACCTCTTGCATTTGATACTCTTTGTGCCAATCAAGTGAAATACACTGTTGCAGCTTTCTTACGATCACGAACACAAATATCCAACCAATGAATAAAAACAATGTAATAGGAGTAGTGTAATCGTTTCGAGGTGAGTTGCTGCGCTTTCAGAAAAATTAAGGGAAAAATAAGTTTTTTATGCTCAGCCGAAGCGGGGAAAATTCATTGCCTACTGAGGAAATAATATCAATTTTGATTTCTTCGTTGAGCCTGATCGATGCAGCGCGAGTGTTTTTCTTTTGTTGAAATAGCGGTCATTGTTGTAATGAAGTAAAATGTTGAGATTCTATTTGTAATTCTGTTGCCTATATGAAGTCATATTTAGTTGTGTATAGAGTTGAGTGAGAATTTAGAAATAAATGTTATTATGAAATATACATTGTTTTTTCGTTTATCGTAAAGTTTTACTTCCGAACGGAAGTCCTGTACAGTCAAAGCTTTATATAGGATACCTCCCTGTAAGATACCTTGAGCTCCGAGCGCGCAAGGCCTACCCCCAATCTCGGCGCTTTTATCGCCTCCCGAATGTTTAGTTCCGCGGGTTTCTCATCAGTGCAAAATCGCTGTGCTGACCATCTCTGTTCAATGCCTTTGGCAAATGAAGTGGTACCGCCCTGCTGCCATCACCTTCAATTTCGCAAAAATTCCGCGAACCCCGCGCCAATTCAAATTCTACAACTTCACCCTAATCCCTCGGACCGCCGCAAGATGCCGCCCCAATGTCAATTATCGATGCATACCAGACCACTCATAGCGCACCTTCGGCAACATGGCAGACGATTTTGTTTCCCCGGAGATTCAGAAAGGCATCGATCTCCGCTCCGGCCTGGAGAACACGTCATTCGAGCGTCGGTAATCCGTATTGTTGCGTTAAATTCGGTGAAAACGTGGATAATTTGACAAAGTGACAGGTCTTGCAGACAACGCGAGTGGAGTAAAACATTTGGTGTAATTTAAATTGACGGAAACACAACGAGCCAGAATGAGCAACGTACCAACAGGTGAGGACTCGATACAACTTCATCACAACCAAAATATTGTCTTTTCAGCCTCCAATTGTGATCAAACACTCGATGAAACCGATCAGATAATTTCCCCGCAAAGATTTTGTGGAAAACGATTTTGTGGACTAATTACGCAAAAACAGTTGAGACGTTCCCTCGGCCGTTGAGATAATTAACCTATGATTGGTTTTTTTTTAATGTGACATCAACGATTTTTAATTGTCCAGAGATAAAGATGATGTGTCCCATCAGGTTGCAGTCGTGTTCCTTTGCGTTTCTTTTCCGCGTTTTGATTGCGATTTGGAGCGAATTTGATGATAATGCGGACATTATTACGTGGTTTATTTACATTGTTGCCGGCTCGTGCTCACTCTTCATCCGATAATTCCATTATCTTCATTAGTAATCGGTAACGGGTTCCGGTGCTCCTCTGAGTCAACACAATAACGAGAAAAATTCATATAGTTCGTAATTTAACGAGGCAGAATACTGAAACTTGTTCATGATGAATGAATAGTTTTTTAATATAAATGAATGTTTTTTTTAATCGTGATGAAGACTTTATTAGTGGGTAATAATATCATTGTTAAACAGGGAAGTGACCGACTTTATGAACATATAATGGAGGATTTATTTATCATTAATGAATCATTGCTGATGCGATTTCACTGCTGCGATTTTCCTGTCTGATTTCAGATTTCTTCTTTCAATTAATTGTTTATAATCATTCTCATCGCAAAAAGCAATACGAATGATGAGAATAATATGTCCCACTTTATCAGCTGTCAAATTTTCATATTACAATAAATGATTTGCTCATGTTCTAATTCCTATGCTCACTGAATAAGATTTCAATCGTAATTACAATTCAATTCCTTCTAGAACACACTTTAGAGTGTGAATTTCTGGAATTCAATGTTTGTTGATACTCTGGTAAAAGTGCGTGCCCACACTGTTATCAATTTTTAGTTAGTTCACACGGTAATTCAATTAATCTGTTGTTCATCTCATCAATATAATTCCGTGCTTAGAATATTGTCATCTCGTGTTTTCAGCACCAAATCAAAAATTAAAACTTCATTTGGAATATTGAGTCACAGCTTCTTTTTATTCATATCAGAAATTTTGTATTTGGATATTAATATTATTTGTTCAAAATGAAAAAATCGATCATCATTTTCACTATAATGCATTCAGATTCTCCGATCCTTAACGTCAAAAATGTGAGATAATCTCATAATTCTAGCTATTAATTCTAATCAACTGTGTTCGAAGAAAACCTGAGTAAACGAAATATTAAGAAAGTAGAATTATTCTATTTTCCTCTGACCTAAATGATTTGGACAATTGTGATTCGTTTATTCATGTTTCATAGAATGGCATTCAGTTCTCTTTTGCTTTGAAAATTCAACGCCAGGCGATTGATTCAGGAATTTTTGTTAATCGCTATATCACTTTATTAATTTCCAAAAAATGTTGAAATGAATAGAAAAATTTCAAATGAAGCCATTTATTTGAAGAAAAGAAATCTTGACGAAACCCTTCTCCACACAAAAGTTGGCAACATTCTCTATGGAAAATGATAGAGACCATATTCCCCTAGGAGTTTCCGAGATATTCAAATTTTCTCCTCCATTGATTATTGATGAGACATTATTCTCCTGTCCATTCGCCCTCCACAAGAGAGTTTGAAACGGAAATTTCGTCCAACTCTCCAGCGATCTGTTTTTTATTCATGAAAAGCTCCGGATATTGCGCCGGCGAACGGCAGTTTTGTTTCGTGAAATTTTGATTTTTCAATTCTTGCCGAGTCTGCTGAATCTTCCCGTGGGAATCGGATGCATGGGAGCTTCAGGGGTCGAGAGTGAAATTTTTTGATTGGGCGATAGAGACTCGCGAGGTGTGCGAAGAGGAAATTAAATTTTTGTGTTTAGTATTCTGGTGCGATCAACGGCGATTTGGGTTTGGGTGGATTGATTGCTTTTCTCAGGAGTGTAATCGGCTGATTCACTTTCATTTCTACTGAATGGATATTGATAACTAATCAGTTTATACGAGTTTAATGTTTTGAATTCGTATAGCCCGCATTTCCTTTTCTTTCTAAACATAACCCCGCGTGATAGAATGGCAGCTGATGTTGGGGGATTGTTGGGGGACTTGAGAATAATCACTTCTGGACAGCTGAAATACAAATTCTTGAAAAGTACGTAAATTAATTGAATTTTGATTAGGTTTTATTCTATTAAGATAATTCTGAGTCATCATTTTAATAATTATAGTGTCGAAGAAAAGAGGTGACCCTTAGGATCGTTTAACCCTTCTGATTACTTCACTTGACTCTCACGTTTGAACTCTTGACCCTTAAGGTCATTTGACCCTTATGATCACTTCGTTCGTCCCTCCCGTTTGACCCTTAAATCCGTTTGATCCTTATAATCACTCTTTTCCTGTTGAAAAATGGTCGAGGCCATAGGTATCTTATAAGAAGCCTACGGAACTCAACATTCGGGAGGCGATAAAAGTGCCGAGAGTGAGGGTAGGCCTCGAGCGCTCGGAGCTCGAGGTATTTTATAGAGAGATATCTTATAAAAACCCTCCACTGCACTCTCTTTGAATTTTTTCAGATTTTTTCAAGCATCAGTAGTGAGCCTGAGTAGATCTAAAGAAATTTCTAAAATCAGTTCTTTTATTCATGGAATGATATTGTTTTTTTATTGAATGTATTTATATGTAGAAATGGCCGTGACTATTCGCACCATTGCGTGAATCACTCCCGTACACTCCATACACTCCACGCATGCGTGAAGTTTGTGTGTTTCACGCAGCCGAATTTTCATACTGCTGTGTATTTCACGCAGTTGAAGTTTCAT